>NC_067247.2:92241864-92544895 GCF_019359855.2 Lolium perenne
TTGATTCATACTACTTGAAGTTATAGATACAACTATTTTAGCATCAAGTAATATGGATCGGAGGGAGTACATAATTCTATCTTTCTTTGCTTCTGGAGCTTCCAAAAAGAAAAATTATGTCTTTGAAACTGTATGGACCATTAGGCGTGTCCTTGACCACAACAGCCCTTTTACTCAAATACGTCTTTTTGTATTGGAGGGGCAACCTGAGATATAACAGCTTAATGCTATACTGAGATACTACTGAGTTATGTACTTGAGTTGACATTTTTCTTAGTGGTAATGCTGAATGACTTGGTCTATCGTACTTGAGTTGTGCAATTATCGTTAAGAGGAAGTTATTTGTTTCTGACACTAAAATTTCCTGTCCAACCCCAAATTCTAAGGAAAAGAAAGGTATTTTGTGTGACATTTATGTGCAGATTTTCATCGAGTAAATTATTGATTTAGAACTGTAAATTAGTTTAGCCTGCAATATGTCATAAATAAAGATTCCTGTTCTGAAAACCACTCAAGATCTGTCATGTTCAGGCAATGTCACTCCGATTTGTTGAGTCTTACCGTGCGACCAGGCATTAAGTCATTAATGCAACGATCATATAGACAGTGGTTCTAAAGATCGTTTACCCATAATGTTTGATCATGTTAAGTAGATTTTATTTTTAAAAATAATAATAGAAGAACTGTGGTTTTGTGGGATAATTTATATGAAAGGTCAAATTGATTTTTACAATACTAACCTCACGATCTGTAGATAATGAACAATATGGCAAATCCAGAGCCAAGAATTACTTTGAGTGATTTATCTGTAATGTGTTTATTATGCAATGGATACCGAACTAGACCAATCTATAGTGACACGTCAGATAAAAAATATTCCATCCATCCATCCATAAAAGGATGCCGGAGATTTTGTCTTAATTCGGATGTATCTATAGACTAAAGAGTGTCTAGATACATCTAAATTTAGACAAACTTGCAACATCCTTTTATGAATAGAGGTAGTATCTTACTCGTACTGATGTACTTAGGTCATACTACTCAATATTTACCTGCGAGATTCTTTTGGCTCAAAGTTCCGCAATCATGACAACTTATGGAAGTTTGGTTTTTGGACACATGGAGTTGCATTACTGCTTACAAATTCAAGAAAAGGATTTTCTTAAGAAAATAAAAGAACTACCGTAATTGGTGGAAAATCAAGTTACATAATAATGAGCAAAATCAAACATCACATAACCTACTTTTAAGAAACCATCGAAACTACAACATTCATCGTTTGATATTCAACTCCTCAAACAAATAAACATCCACTTTCACTTACTTGTTGATATATAAGGCAATACTAGAAAGTACGAGTGGCTTAAGGCAAAAATAGTAAAATTATGTAGACCATAAGCGGTGCGAGACAACCGAAGTAACACTCGAAAAACATGTGTTGAATTATCTCCTCGCGACCTTAAAAGCCACACTACTCAGACTATTTTTTTTCCTATGTTGTCCTTTGTAAATCACTTCTCTAGATATATATGTTTCAATTATAAAAAAAATCTTTAATCACCTCCTGAATGTAAAGGAGGTTCTCAATTCCTATAGTGGAGTACATGGACTAAACAATATTCTCCACTAATGTGAATCTTGCAGGTAGAGACGTTCCTTGTCCACAATGATATAAAAAAAATGCAACTTTGCCACTAGAGATTCTCTGTCACTAAATTGGCGCATCAAAAAGGACATCTACGCTCCAAATTAGCCTACTCCCCGCGACACTCAGTGGCACCCTAGTATTAAAATTTAGCATGCTTCCCATGCTATGGGTGCTCTTCCTCTGTGACAACGACATCATTAGAAATATACATGACACCGTCTTCCTCGAGATGATGTAGTCGCGGCCTGATGACAATGACTTCACCTTGGTTCCCTTTGACTTCTTCTCTACTGCGAGGTCCATGCATGTCTTCATCATTATCAATAGCTCACCCACCTCAGTTTGAGCTACAACTTTCTCACCGGGCTGGTCAATTTCATCGCAGATCATACACCAAACTTTCCATTTATGTGGGTGTCAAGTGCTTGGACTTGACCGGAACGGCTTGATGGCAATGTTGACTGACTTCAAAGGGAGTCTCAAGGGAGCGTCACTAGTACGATTATGAGAGCTAAACATAACCCTAGGTATAGTAAGGGTAGGGGGCATTTGCCCCTGATGACCCACAAGTATAGGGATCGCAACAGTCTTCGAGGGAAGTAAAACCCAATTTATTGATTCGATACAAGGGGAGCCAAAGAATATTTGTAAGCCTTAACAGCGGAGTTGTCAATTCAGCTGCACCTGTAAACAGACTTGCTCGCAAGAGTTTATCAGTAGCAACAGTTTTGTAGCAGTAGCAGTAGTGAAATATCAGCAGTAGTGTAACACAGACAGCAGTAGTGATTATAGTAAACAACAGGATTAAAACACTGTAGGCACAGGGATGGATGAACGGGCGTTGCATGGATGAGAGAAACTCATGTAACAATCAAAGCAGGGCATTTGCAGATAGTAATAAAACGGTATCCAGGTACTAATCAATCCATAGGCATGTGTTCCATATTTAGTCGTACGTGCTCGCAATGAGAAACTTGCACAACATCTTTTGTCCTACCAGCCGGTGGCAGCCGGGCCTCTAGGGAATCTACTGGAAATTAAGGTACTCCTTTTAATAGAGCACCAGAGCAAAGCATTAACACTCCGTGAACATATGTGATCCTCATATCACCGCCTTCCCCTTCGGTTGTCCCAATTTCTGTCACTTTGGGGCTTCGGTTTCCGGACAACAATACGTGTATACAACTTGCAGGTAAGATCATAAAGCAATGAATATCATCATGAATTGATAACATGTTCAGATCTGAGATCATGGCACTCGGGCCCTAGTGACAAGCATTAAGCATAACAAGTTGCAACAATATCATAAAAGTACCAATTACGGACACTAGGCACTATGCCCTAACAATCTTATGCTATTACATGACCAATCTCATCCAATCCCTACCATCCCTTTCAGCCTACAGCGGGGGAATTATTCACACATGGATGGGGGAAACATGGCTGGTCGATGGAGAGGCGTCGGTGGTGATGATGGCGATGATCTCCAATTCCCCGTCCCGGTGGAGTGCCAGAACGGAGTTTCTGGTCCCGAAACGGAGTTTCGTGATGGCGGCGGTGTTCTGGATGTCTTCTGGCGATTTCGTCTAACCCCCCGTGCGTTTTTAGGTCGAAGACCTTAAGTAGTCCAAAGAGGGGCGTCGGAGGCTGGCCGAGGCGGCCTCACCATAAGGCGGCGCGCCCCCCTCCTGGGCCGCGCCGGCCTATGGTGTGGAGGCCGTGGGCCTCCCCCTGGCCTGCCCTTCTGGCTCCGTGAGTCTTCTGGGAAAATAGACCCTTTGACATTAATCCCGGGGATTTTCCTGAAAGTTGAGTTTCTGCACAAAAACGAGACACCAGAGCAATTCTGCTGAAAACAGCGTTAGTCCGTGTTAGTTGTATCCAAAATACACAAATTAGAGGCAAAATAATAGCAAAGTGTTCGGGAAAGTAGATACGTTTTGGACGTATCAACTCCCCCCAAGCTTAGCTTATTGCTTGTCCTCAAGCAATTCAGTTAACAACTGAGTGCGATAAAAGAACTTTCACGAACACATTTGTTCATATGATGTAAATATTCTCATGATATGGGCAAGTACTTAAGCAATTCATAATAAGATACATGCAAATAAAGTCATCTAATAGATATGCCAATCATGGAAAAGGTACCAACAAATTAATAATAAGTATCATGAATCATGTCTATCAACAAGATTGCAATGTTCATAAAAGGATATGATAAAGTGGTATCTCGCTTCCCCGTATTTGTACAGCAAAACATAAATGCTCGGACACCTTTGAAGTTCATGGAAAGACTAGAAGTAGATATTGTCAAAGATAAAAGCATAAAAGTTATACCACAATTACTCACATTTTGGGACAAACATATTATACTAAGAATGACAGTTGTGCTCTCAAGAAAGTGCTCAAAGAAAGGATGGTGACTCAATGTAAAAGTAAAAGATTAACCCTTCGTAGAGGGAAGCAGGGATTAACATGCGCTAGAGCTTTTCATTTTTAAAACATGAGTAAAATTATTTTGAGAGGTGTTTGTTGTTGTCAACGAATGGTAGTGGGCACTCCAACTACCTCGTCAACCAGACTTTCAAGAGCGGCTCCCATGAAGGACGTTATCTCTACCAGCAAGGTAGATCATCCCCCTTCTCTTTTGTTTACACACGTACTTTAGTTTTATTATGGATGACACTCCCCCAACCTTTGCTTACACAAGCCATGGCTAACTGAATCCTCGGGTGCCTTCCAACATTCACATACCATGGAGGAGTGTCTATTTGCAAATTAAGTTGCTTACTGATAAATCAGAGCAAAACATGTGAAGAGAATTATTTATGAAAGTTAATTAATTGGGGCTGGGAACCCCGTTGCCAGCTCTTTTTGCAAAATTATTGGATAAGCGGATGTGCCACTAGTGCATTATGAAAGTCTGTCAGGAGTAAATGACAAGGTCGAAAGATAAACACCACATACTTCCTCATGAGCTATAAAATATCAACACAAATTGAGAAGTATTTTGAAGGTTTAAAGGTAGCACATGAGAATTTACTTGGAATGGTTTGAAATGCCATGCATAGGTATTTATGGTGGACACTCTGGAATAACTTGGTTTTCAGGGGTTTGGAAGCACGAGCAGCGTTCCCGCTCAGTACAAGTGAAGGCTAGCAATAGACTGTGAAGCGACAATCAAGAGAGCAGTAACTGTCATAATCATGCTTGCGACAAAATAAATTAACGGAGGCATAAAAGTGATACAAGAACTCTGAGGCAAAGTAAATCATCGAGGCTTAATTGACTTTTGTTCAGTCGTATGCATGCGTGAACATGTGCCAAGTCGATTCAAGTGAATTATTCAGAGGAGGATACCACAATTTCATACCTATTTATGAATAAAACAATGCAAGCAAATATTTATGACATGCTACTCATATTAATAAATTGGAGCTAAACATGAGAGATCATGAACTACTAGACTTTCTTAAATGACATATACCTCACATGAACCAACTAAGCATGCTCACATGGATGAGTATATGTACAAAAATGAAACAAATAGAGTTCATACCAGCCTCTCACCACAGTCGAATTGTCATAGATCGTCATTATTGCCTTTCACTTGTGTAGCTTGAATAATATGAAATGAAAACCAAGCTCCAACCACCGAAGACCGCTGAACTCCATAATGAACTTTACAAAACCAAAGAAGAACAACAAATATTTTTGGTGTTTTCGAATTGGAAACAAGAGCAAAAGGAAACAAGCAAACAAAGAAAAATCTTTTTGGATTTTCTTACAGCAAACCAACGATAGCAAATAAAGCAAAATAAGAGCAAGAAACCAAAATAAGCAAATGGTAAAGAGAAACAATAGAAATATTTTTGGTCTTTTCGTGTTTTAGGAAAGAAACAAAGAAAAAACAAGAAAATGAAAACTAAAAGAGTCACATAAACACAAAGCAGCAGAAATTCGTCAAACTTGACAGCAGTACAGTAATCGATTTTTAAGAAATTCTTCCGCTGACCAGCTCGAAAAGTGTTCAACTAATGAAAGTTAGATAACAACCTGGAGAACATGCACAAAAATTTGCTTCGCAAAATAACGTTCTGGCTGTTTTTGAGATTTTTTTGGTATCAGTCCAGAATCTGTTTTCAATCAGCACTTCCCCAAATATCATCTCCCTCTTATTAGAAAACCACTTTAAGAAGCTAAACAAGTATGTACAAGTATCCAGCAATTGTAATATGCAATGAATGAGTGATGCCGGTATACCTCCCCCCAAGCTTAGGCTTTTTAGCCTAAGTGGAGTTCAATCCCATGGTGCCCATGAAGTGGCACCTCCGTAGTACGACGAAGATGGATCCTGTTTCGGGTATGTGCTGGAAGACGCACCAGGATATGTGACGGTGTACCCGTAGGAGGGCTCGACGTCCTCGGAGTCATGCTGCCGGTGGAACCCAAGTATCCTCGACTGCTCATCCACCTCCTCCTTAGAGCGCGGCCACGGTTTCCTGTGAATGCTGAACAAATCGGGCTGCGGCAAAGGGATTTCCCTCTCATCCCCGTCAGTAAACAACATTCTATAGACAATATTATCTAAACTAGAGTCAGTTGTAACAAATTGGTGACTCTTCATAGCAGCAATATCAAGCCTTATAGGAGTTAATTTCACATCAGTAGGGTCAAGATGAAGATCTAGATATGTAATAATGCGTAAGGCGACAATTCCTCCAAAAATAGGCCCTTTGTTAGATAAACGACGAGCAACAAGAGCACCAAGATGATAAGGTGTCTCTCCAGTAAGTGCAACAACTAAGAAAGCAAGATGATAACTAGAAATATTGCTAGTATTCTCCCTACCAAGGATGCTAGTAGCAAGATAGTAAACAAAATATCTAATGGCAGGGAGTTGAATGTTTCTTATCTTGCCGTGCTGAATGGTGCGGCTATCATCATTGGTAACTTCTCGATAGAGCTCCAGCAAAGTCTTGGGATTATTTTCAATCTTCTTCGCGGTACCTACAGGGGCAATATCCAATGCAGCACAAAAATCTTTCAAGCTCATAGTGATAGGCCTATCATAAATCCTGAATGTAACTGATGGTTTGTAGTGCTTGTTGTTGAACTAAAAGCTTTCAACAAAGATTTTAGTTAGCATGTAGTATTGCTCCCTCTCATCCTCCATGTATGTGGATAAGCCCACATTATGATGAGGACCAAGAAATCATCGAGCAACCCTGCATTGCGCAAAAAGTCATAACATGGAAAGGATGAAGCATTAGGGACTCCATTATCCTCTTCGGCTTCGAAGCTCGGTGCGATGGCATCCTCATTATATGATCGTCTAATCCGAGTGGATGCCCTTGAGGGCCTCCCCATGCTTGTCGTCTCTCTTTCGAACACTTCTCCAAAGTTATAATTATCCATCTTTCTTTTCTGAAATTTTTCAACAAACATTATAAAAGTTGATTTGGAGACATATAATTGAGGGAAACTACTATCGGAACTTGGTAGAGTACTAAACATGCATCAAAACTAATTTTTACAACTTAGAACAAGCATGCAAGCTCACTAAACATGTTACCTACAGCAGCAAAATATTCAAGATATACTCGACCAAACAAAATTCTATTTGGATAATCGGAGGAGTCACATACCGGAGAGCAAATGTGCCAAATTTCAGACAGAAATCTGGGCTGAGCAAAGAGATCGAGAAATCCCGAGTTCTTGAGCAAAAACGCGAGTGAGAGAAAGTTGGTACGAGTTTTTTCGGGAGAGAGAGTGAGATGGGAGGAAGAGATGAATAAGTGGGGCAAGGAGGGGCCCACACCACAGGGTGGTGCGCCCCCCTCCTTGGCCGCGCCGGCTGGTGGGGTGCAGCCCTGGGGTGCCCCACTGGTCATCCCCAGGTGCTCCCAGGTAGCCCTTCGAAAAATAAGACCAACGGTATAATTTTTGAATTTTTTTTGAAAACTTTGAAAAATGCACATTTCTGGGTGTTAAAATTATTATTACTGGGCAGAAAAAGATGTTGAAATCTCTAAACAATTAAAGAACCTTGCAAAACATGAAGTGCTACAGCAAGTTGAACAAGTGGAGGAAGAAAGAAATGTTGTTTAGTTCCCCTATGCATATAAAATGTATTTGTTAACAAGGTTGATCAAGTCTTGCCACCAAATAAATTTTACATAACATAAGAAGAAATAAACCTCAAATCAATCATGTTACCTTGAATTGTATTGATATGGATCCAATCATAATATTTTGATATCCTTCTTTAGGCTCATATATAGGACAATCAATAGCTCCCACTTTGATAGTTCTCACATTAGAAATTGTATTAACTCCACATACTTTATCAATCCTTTTGGGAAAATAAACAGTATGCTCCTTGTCATCAACATTGAAAGTAACTTTTCCTTTATTGCAATCAATAATAGCCCCTACGGTGTTAAGAAAAGGTCTCCCAAGAATAATAGACTTATTATTATCTTCAGGCATTTCCAACACAACAAAATCAGTTAATATTAAGCAATTATTAGTAACTTGAACAGGAACATCCTCACATATACCAACAGGAATAGCAGTAGATTTATCAGCCATTTGCAAAGATATATCAGTTGGTATCAACTTATCCAAATAAAGTCTCTTATAAAGAGAAAAAGGCATAACACTAACACCTGCTCCCAAATCACATAGAGCAGTTCTAACATAATTATTCTTGATGGAACAAGAAATAGTCGGTATACCTGAGTCGCCCAGTGATACGTCTCCGACGTATCGATAATTTCTTATGTTCCATGCCACATTATTGATGATATCTACATGTTTTATGCACACTTTATGTCATATTCGTGCATTTTCTGGAACTAACCTATGAACAAGATGCCGAAGTGCCAGTTGCTATTTTCTGCTGTTTTTGGTTTCAGAAATCCTAGTAAGGAAATATTCTCGGAATTGGACGAAATCAACGCCCAGGGTCCTATTTTGCCACGAAGCTTCCAGAAGACCGAAGAGGAGACGAAGTGGGGCCACGAGGTGGCCAAACCATAGGGCGGCGCGGCCCAGGTCTTGGCCGCGCCGACCTAGGGTGTGGGCCCCTCGTGACGCCCCTTGACCTGCCCTTCCGCCTACAAATAGCCTTCGTCACGAAACCCCCAGTACCGAGAGCCACGATACGGAAAACCTTCCAGAGACGCCGCCGCCGCCAATCCCATCTCGGGGGATTCAGGAGATCGCCTCCGGCACCCTGCCGGAGAGGGGAATCATCTCCCGGAGGACTCTACGCCGCCATGGTCGCCTCCGGAGTGATGTGTGAGTAGTCTACCCCTGGACTATGGGTCCATAGCAGTAGCTAGATGGTTGTCTTCTCCTCATTGTGCTTAATTGTCGGGTCTTGTGAGCTGCCGAACATGATCAAGATCATCTATCTGTAATTCTATATGTTGTGTTTGTTGGGATCCGATGAATAGAGAATACTTGTTATGTTGATTATCAATTTATATCTATGTGTTGTTTATGATCTTGCATGCTCTCCGTTACTAGTAGATGCTCTGGCCAAGTAGATGCTTGTAACTCCAAGAGGGAGTATTTATGCTCGATAGTGGGTTCATGTCTCCGTGAATCTGGGGAAGTGACAGAAATCTCTAAGATTATGGATGTGCTGTTGCCACTAGGGATAAAACATTGGTGCTATGTTCGAGGATGTAGTTACTGATTACATTACGCGCAATACTTAATGCAATTGTCTGTTGTTAGCAACTTAATACTGGAGGGGGTTCGGATGATAACCTGAAGGTGGACTTTTTAGGCATAGATGCATGCTGGATAGCGGTCTATGTACTTTGTCGTAATGCCCAATTAAATCTCACTATACTCATCATAATATGTATGTGCATGGTCATGCCCTCTTTATTTGTCAATTGCCCAACTGTAATTTGTTCACCCAACATGCTGTTTATCTTATGGGAGAGACACCTCTAGTGAACTGTGGACCCCGGTCCAATTCTCTTTACTGAAATACAATCTCGCAATACTTTGTTCTACTGTTTTCTGCAAACAATCATCATCCACACTATACATCTAATCCTTTGTTACAGCAAGCCGGTGAGATTGACAACCTCGCTGTTTCGTTGGGGCAAAGTACTTGGTTTGTGTTGTGCAGGTTCCACGTTGGCGCCGGAATCCCTGGTGTTGCGCCGGCACTACATCTCGCCGCCATCAACCTTCAACGTGCTTCTTGGCTCCTACTGGTTCGATAAACCTTGGTTTCATACTGAGGGAAAACTTGCCACTGTACGCATCACACCTTCCTCTTGGGGTTCCCAACGGACGCGTGCTGTACGCGTATCAAGCTCTTTTTCTGGCGCCGTTGCCGGGGAGATCAAGACACGCTGCAAGGGGAGTCTCCACATCCCAATCTCTTTACTTTTTTTTGTCTTGCTTAGTTTTATTTACTACTTTGTTTGCTGCACTAAATCAAAATACAAAAAAATTAGTTGCTAGTTTTACTTTATTTGCCATCTTGTTTGCTATATCAAAAACCCAAAAAAATTAGTTACTTACATTTACTTTATCTAGTTTGCTTTATTTACTGTTGCTAAAATGGGTACTCCTGAAAATACTAAGTTGTGTGACTTCACAACCACAAATAATAATGATTTCTTATGCACACCTATTGCTCCACCTGCTACTACAGCAGAATTCTTTGAAATTAAACCTGCTTTACTAAATCTTGTTATGCGAGAGCAATTTTCTGGTGTTAGTTCTGATGATGCTGCTGCCCATCTTAATAATTTTGTTGAATTGTGTGAAATGCAAAAATATAAAGATGTAGATGGTGACATAATAAAATTAAAATTGTTCCCTTTCTCATTAAGAGGAAGAGCTAAAGATTGGTTGCTATCTCTGCCTAAGAATAGTATTGATTCATGGACTAAATGCAAGGATGATTTTATTGGTAGATATTATCCCCCTGCTAAAATTATATCTTTGAGGAGTAGCATAATGAATTTTAAACAATTGGATAATGAGCATGTTGCACAAGCTTGGGAAAGAATGAAATCTTTGGTTAAAAATTGCCCAACCCATGGACTGACTACTTGGATGATCATCCAAACCTTTTATGCAGGACTGAATTTTTCTTCGCGGAACCTATTGGATTCAGCTGGTGGAGGTACCTTTATGTCCATCACTCTTGGCGAGGCGACAAAGCTTCTTGATAATATGATGATCAACTACTCTGAATGGCACACGGAAAGAGCTCCACAAGGTAAGAAGGTAAATTCTGTCGAAGAAACCTCTTCCTTGAGTGATAAGATTGATGCTATTATGTCTATGCTTGTGAATGATAGGACAAATGTTGATCCTAATAATGTTCCGTTAGCTTCATTGGTTGCACAAGAAGAACATGTTGATGTAAACTTCATTAAAAATAATAATTTCAACAACAATGCTTACCGGAACAATTCTAGTAACAACTATAGGCCATATCCTTATAATAATGGCAACGGCTATGGTAATTCTTATGGGAATTCTTACAACAATAATAGGAATTCACCCCCTGGACTTGAAGCCATGCTTAAAGAATTTATTAGTACACAAACTGCTTTTAACAAATCTGTTGAAGAAAAGCTTGGGAAAATTGATATACTTGCTTCTAAAGTTGATAGTCTTGTTGCTGATGTTGATCTTTTGAAATCGAAAGTTATGCCTAATGAGAATCATCATAATAAAATTGTTACTACAGCAAATGCCATCCAAGTTAGAATTAATGAGAATATAAGATTGATGGCCGAATTGCGTGCTAGGTGGGAAAGAGAAGAAAATGAAAAAGAAGATAATATAGCTAAAGTTTGGACTATTACCACCACTAGTAATGCTAATGCTACACATGTTGCTGCACCTCCTACTATTAATGGTAAAATAATTGGTGTTGGCAATGTTTCCACTTCTAATTTAAAGCGCGAAAAACTGCTAAACTGCTAAAAGCTATGAAACTGCGTGTGATAAAACTGCTGAAATTTTTTCCAACATTGGGGATGATGATCCCATTGCTTTAGATTATAATGGTTTGAATTTTGATGATTGCCACATCTCTGAAGTTATAAAGTTCTTGCAAAAACTTGCTAAAAGTCCTAATGCTAGTGCTATAAATTTGGCTTTCACGCAACACATTACAAATGCTCTCATAAAAGCTAGAGAAGAGAAATTAGAGCGCGAAGCTTCTATTCCTAGAAAGCTAGAGGATGGTTGGGAGCCCATCATTAAGATGAAGGTCAATGATTTTGATTGTAATGCTTTATGTGATCTTGGTGCAAGTATTTCTGTTATGCCTAAGAAAATCTATAATATGCTTGACTTGCCACCGCTGAAAAATTGTTATTTGGATGTTAATCTTGCTGATCATTCTACAAAGAAACCTTTGGGGAAAGTTGATAATGTTCGCATTACCGTTAACTATAACCTTGTCCCCGTTGATTTTGTTGTCTTGGATATTGAATGCAATGCATCTTGTCCCATTATATTGGGAAGACCTTTTCTTCGAACTGTTGGTGCTATCATTGATATGAAGGAAGGTAATATTAAATATCAATTTCCTCTCAAGAAAGGTATGGAACACTTTCCTAGAAAGAGAATGAAGTTACCTTTTGATTCTATTATTAGAACAAATTATGATGTTGACACTTCGTCTCTTGATAACACTTGATATACACTTTCTGCGCCTAGCTGAAAGGCGTTAAAGAAAAGCGCTTATGGGAGACAACCCATGTTTTTACTACAGTACATTTGTTTTTATTTTGTGTCTTGGAAGTTGTTTACTACTGTAGCAACCTCTCCTTATCTTAGTTTTGTGTTTTGTTGTGCCAAGTAAAGTCGTTGATAGTAAAGTTCATACTAGATTTGGATTACTGCGCAGAAACAGATTTCTTTGCTGTCACGAATCTGGGCAAAATTCTCTTAGGTAACTCAGAAAATTATGCCAATTTACGTGAGTGATCCTCAGATATGTACGCAACTTTCATTCAATTTGAGCATTTTCATTTGAGCAAGTCTGGTGCCTCAATAAAATTCGTCAATACGAACTGTTCTGTTTTGACAGATTCTGCCCTTTTATTTCGCATTGCCAGTTTTGTTATGTTCGATGGATATTTTGATTCCATTGACTTTCAGTAGCTTTGTGCAATGTCCATAAGTGTTAAGAATGATTATGTCACCTCTGAACATGTATATTTTGATTGTGCACTAACCCTCTAATGAGTTGTTCTAAGTTTGGTGTGGAGGAAGTTTTCAAGGATCAAGAGAGGAGGATGATACAACATGATCAAGGAGAGTGAAAGCTCTAAGCTTGGGGATGCCCCGGTGGTTCACCCCTGCATATATCAAGAAGACTCAAGCGTCTAAGCTTGGGGATGCCCAAGGCATCCCCTTCTTCATCGACAACATTATCAGGT
Organism: Lolium perenne; assembly: GCF_019359855.2. NCBI lineage: Eukaryota > Viridiplantae > Streptophyta > Magnoliopsida > Poales > Poaceae > Lolium > Lolium perenne. The sequence goes on from NC_067247.2 coordinate 92,254,957, forward strand.
TCCTCCCCTGAAACTATATTTTTATTCCATCACATCTTATGTGCTTTGCTTGGAGCGTCGGTTTGTTTTTGTTTTTGTTTTTTTTGAATAAAATGGATCCTAACATTCACTGTGTGGGAGAGAGACACGCTCCGCTGTTGCATATGGATAAGTATGTCCTTAGGCTTTACTCATAATATTCATGGCGAAGTTTCTTCTTCGTTAAATTGTTATATGGTTGGAATTGGAAAATGCTACATGTAGTAATTGCTAAAATGTCTTGGATAATGTGATACTTGGCAATTGTTGTGCTCATGTTTAAGCTCTTGCATCATATACTTTGCACCCATTAATGAAGAAATACATAGAGCAAGCTAAAATTTGGTTTGCATATTTGGTCTCTCTAAGGTCTAGATAATTTCTAGTATTGAGTTTGAACAACAAGGAAGACGGTGTAGAGTCTTATAATGTTTTCAATATGTCTTTTATGTGAGTTTTACTGCACCGCTTCATCCTTGTGTTTGTTTCAAATAGCCTTGCTAGCCTAAACCTTGTATCGAGAGGGAATACTTCTCATGCATCCAAATACTTGAGCCAACCACTATGCCATTTGTGTCCACCATACCTACCTACTACATGGTATTTCTCCGCCATTCCAAAGTAAATTGCTTGAGTGCTACCTTTAAAATTTCCATTCTTCACCTTTACAATCTATAGCTCATGGGACAAATAGCTTAAAAACTATTGTGGTAATGAATATGTACTTATGCACTTTATCTCTTATTAAGTTGCTCGTTGTGCGATAACCATGTTCACTGGGGACGCCATCAACTACTCTTTGTTGAATATCATGTGAGTTGCTATGCATGTTCGTCTTGTCTGAAGTAAGGGCGATCTACCACCTTATGGTTAGAGCATGCATATTGTTAGAGAAGAACATTGGGCCGCTAACTAAAGCCATGATCCATGGTGGAAGTTTCAGTTTTGGACAATATCCTCAATCTCATATGAGAAAATTAATTGTTGTTACATGCTTATGCATAAAAGAGGAGTCCATTATCTGTTGTCTATGTTGTCCCGGTATGGATGTCTAAGTTGAGAATAATCAATAGCGAGAAATCCGATGCGAGCTTTCTCCTTAGACCTTTGTACAGGCGGCATAGAGGTACCCCTTTGTGACACTTGGTTAAAACATGTGCATTGCGATGATCCCGGTAGTCCAAGCTAATTAGGACAAGGTGCGGGCACTATTAGTATACTATGCATGAGGCTTGCAACTTGTAAGATATAATTTACATGATACATATGCTTTATTACTACCGTTGACAAAATTGTTTCTTGTTTTCAAAATCAAAGCTCTAGCACAAATATAGCAATCGATGCTTTCCTCTTTGAAGGACCTTTCTTTTACTTTTATTGTTGAGTCAGTTCACCTATCTCTCTCCACCTCAAGAAGCAAACACTTGTGTGAACTGTGCATTGATTCCTACATACTTGCATATTGCACTTATTATATTACTCTATGTTGACAATATCCATGAGATATACATGTTACAAGTTGAAAGCAACCGCTGAAACTTAATCTTCCTTTGTGTTGCTTCAATGCTTTTACTTTGAATTATTGCTTTATGAGTTAACTCTTATACAAGACTTATTGATGCTTGTCTTGAAGTACTATTCATGAAAAGTCTTTGCTATATGATTCACTTGTTTAACAATCGTCGTCGCCGACCACACCAGCAGGTTCAGGGTGAGTTTGCGCGCCGTTAGGGCATACTCTCGCTTCCTAGCATCATCTGTAACGTCTGATTCGATTCTCGCCGGAGTAAACCGCCGCAGTATCCCTTTGTCGGCGATGCTCCGATGAGTCCCTGCGGAAACCACCACCACCATTCATCTCGCCTTGCAGTACTCGTTCGAATGCACCTATTCGCGCGTCCCGGGAGGCCTTAAATCGACGTCTCCGTCGTGCCCTGTCTCGCCGGCGTTGAGCCGCCGGTGGGGTGACGTGGCCATGGGGACCCGGGAGCATTTTGACCTGGTCGTTGCCCCGTGGCAGCTGACCTAGTCAAAGGCCCCACTAGTCAGTCATAGGGTTAGATCTGTACCGGGTATCTTTAGTATTTTTAGGTTTATTTCAAATTCCAGAAAATAGCTGAAACTTTACAGAAATAGATTAAATTCATTTCAACTCAGAAAAATATGAATAATATATCAAAATGCTCACAAAAATAAACTCTATTCAAATAAAATATAAAACAAAAATGTGTGTCAAAATAAAATTTCATTTATTTTTAACTCCTTTAATTATGCCATTTCAATTATTTAAAATGCAATTTGAATTCAATAATTAGTAAAGTTTCAAAAATTAAATTTAACTATTCAGTTAACTAATTAAAATGTTAAGATTAATTTTATTTATCATATTTGCATTAACTTAATTATTAGTGGTAATTCAGAAACCCTAATTTGCAATTTACCATTTACCATTTTCTTTAAATAGCAATAAAGCAAGAAAATATTAAAAGCCAATATCATTTTGGTAGTTCAACAATCATTTACTTAAACATTCTTTAGTTAACAAGTTAATTATTTTAAACCCTAATAACAATTATTAAAACCTGATTCTTAATTAAACCAAAATAGGAATTACCCTAATGATTAATTCTTGTGGAAAATTAATAAAATGTTAAACCATTACTAATTTTGATTCAAAGTAATTAGTAACCACAACTCTATTACCAATTATAATTTTAGGAGATGGATCTTAATTTAGAAACCCTAGTTTCAATTTAGTAAGACTTTGATTCCATTATTTCATGTGATCATCTCAAAATTGTTACACTTCCAAAACCCTAAAGATTTAAGCCATGTGATCATAGCCACTTCAACTTTACTTGTAGAACTTTGATAAGAAACCAATGAATGCATAATCATGATCCATCAACATAAAACCAATACACATGAGCTTAACATTTCATGTTCCTGTTCTTAATTAAAACCTATATGATTCACTAGTATCACCTAGGTATAAACCCTAACTTGTTAATTGGATTAGTACCATTGATCACCACTCCTACATACAATACCATTAGAATCAACCTCAACCATCAAACCCTAGTAGAACTATAATGATAAACCCTAGTACCAACCTTGTGTAGCAATTCACATCACATGCTCCTATTCAATTAAACCCTACTTAGTAATTGATAAGCCACTTAGCTTAGAAGCAATTAGATACTACTTGGTAAAGCAATTGTGAAACCATAGTAAACCTTAATAGCTAATTTATAGAACCATCTTAAATAACCATCCTTTGATATGATGTATATGGGAAACCATAGTTATAACCTTACCAATACTTGGTGTATAGAAACCCATTCTATTTAAGGACTCAATTAGTTTCTATTAGTATAACTAAATGAACTCAATAGCAAACCCTAGAGTTACATAGCACCTATATATAGTAGTTCATGTTCTTATTTAACCTGTTCTTCAAAAGTTATTCTTTTGAAGTACAAATGTCAATCAAACCATAGAAGCCATAATTCTTATTTGAAATACTTATTAGTTCTTAAACCAACATGTTCTTCAAAAGTTATTCTTTTGAAGTATAGCATAAGTAATCATCAACCATGACCCGTAGAACTTAAAATTGACAACTGTTCTTTACATATTATTCCATCACTATTCTGTATGTGTATGATTGTTATGATGTCTAATATCACTTGGTTATGATGCTAATATAACCAAACCCTAATAAAAACCTAGTTTGAGAACCATTCTAAAAGTGCAATCAACCCTAAGGAAATCTTTACAACTCATACATCCTAAATCATCGAGGTTAAGTTACGCTCGGGACGATTGCATCTCATACTATGCATTATAGCATCTTTGCCAGTTCTTTAAACATTGTCCTTACCGGACGATGATGGTATTTCAGAATTTGGAGTTATCACTTATCGAAGCTTTTGCCTGCATAATCTTGCAGTCAAGAAAGGCAAGTTCATCGCTTGCTCATGTCATTTGATTATTTGTATCAAACTATATGCAAAGTACTATACTTATCACTCATGCATTGAAAAGCAAAGTATTATTTTACAATTATGAATATGACTATGTGGTGGGCAATGGAACCATGGTATGTGTTGATATGGTGGAGGTTCCATTGCATGGGTTTATATCACCCTAGGATTAATTACCAATGCCGTCCAGTGATTCTAGCGCCGTACAAACCGCGTTGACCATGAGATCTATAATGGCTCTGGGGAAGCCAGCCGTATCTTTTCCCTTCTGCATGCCAACGGATTGGTAGAGACGGTGGGGTGTTGGAGGCACTGCCGCAATAGGTTGGGATATCCTTTTAAATCCCCATCCATTAGTGATGTTAATCTCTACCATCTATGAGGGATTGTCCGGAGTACACCATGAGTAAAGCCGTATTATCGGGGGAAGTCTACTGGAGGTGTACGGTCGGACAAAAGGGTGGGTTTGCAGTCGCGGAGAAGGCGGTGTGGGCTTGGATCTTACACCTGGCCTCACACCAAAGGAAGTGTGGACGGGAAAGCTTGCACCTGGTTGGCAACAAGGATAAGGTCTCTTATGGGAAAAGTAACGCACCTCTGCAGAGGATACTGAATTGTGACTGTCACTCCCTGTTCCGGGAAGGGAACTGCGAACGCGGCAGGAAAGGAACTCCACGAAGTTCTGGTCAACCTGTGAAGACTGACGGGCATAGTTTTCAGAATAAAATGAACCTTTTGAAGAAATGTTTACAAAAACTTGCATTGGCCTATGACTTTCTGGTCTATGGCTGTAGCTAGTGCATGATACACATATTTCCTAATATGAACTTGCTGAGTACGCTCGTACTCATTCTATCTCGTTTGAACCCCCTTCTTAGAGCAATGCACGAAGGAGAAACTACCGTGGAACTCGAAGACAAAAGGAGTCAACTGCAACAAAATGAGGAATCCAATCAAAGAAGTCAATGGAGTTAACTTCTGCATCAGTTATAATGGAAACCTAGACTAGTAATAGAAGGGAATCTTTCCCTAATCTTAGCACCTAGGTAGCTAGATTTCTATAGCAAGCCAAGTAGCTCTTGAACTTGAGTTAGTAATAAGATAGACTACGAGTCGTTCTTCTGGAGCTTTATTTGAAGTTTTACCTCACTGTAAAGTAGGAGGCTGTATGGATCTTATGTAAACAGTTCGTGTGTACTTCTATAGACATACCTTGGACTCGCATATGTTTCTGTTGTACCACTCTGAGAGATGTAATATGAGTGGAACGGTGTTTCATTTGTGTTATGTCAACGACTTGTGTACTACACCATGCAGTGGTACGCTGGGTCATCACAGCTGGTATCAGAGCAAATGCTTTGACCCTAGGATTAAAACCCTTTAAAGGAGACCTATAGGTTTGGTAGTGTCTATAGGAAGTGATTTAGCTAAGTCAAATATGCTAAACCAACTATTCTTTTGACTTGAGATGGGTATTCACTTGAGAATAATCCTGACACACTTGAGTCAATCTTTCTTATCTATCTTTCTTAAGTAAAGTTAGTTAGTTATCTGGCTTCATTCTAAATAATTAGAACACCATTGGAGCTTAAGATAATTGGTGGTAGTAGACCACAGTTGGTATACAACACATGGTAGTCCAAAGAGAGGATACAACCATAAGGAAGATATCCTATTGGAAGAAGTATACCAACGCAGGTTATGGTTAAGTAAGAGTCATTTAAAATGTCAAATGACTGATGTTAAGTAATGTAGATAAGTAATATGAGGTAGTATGTACCTATGATGAGTCAATCATAGGAGGTAAGGAAGAGTGATAGGAGTATTTAAGTCTACTTTTCATGGTAAAGTTGTAATCATATATGATTCACTTGAGAATCGTGATGTGAGGGAGTAGAACATCATAAGTACGATAACAGAGGTATGACGAGGAGTAGGATTTAAGGAATAGTTCGAAAGCTTAGGCCTTAAAATCCTAATAACTGTATCAAGTATGTTAGAACCATAGTCCTTAATTAAAAAAAAAGGCTTATTTAGAGCATATCACATAGAGAAATCCTAGAGTTATAGGCGGTATATTCTAAACAATCATGTGTTAGAGTAAACATGTTAGAACTAATTGTATTATAGGAAGTAGTTCTCAATAACACATATATATGGTATACTATTTTGTGAGTACTTCCAAAGAAAACTAGGTTAACTCCAATTATCCCAAGCCATTTTGTTTCAAGTTTGTCTCATTGCAAATGTGCAATTAAGATAAATGTTGAGACCACTAGTAGAAATTCACGTATTGTGCTAAGTATCACAACCTAAACCTATCTTATGTGGTGTTATATACTACACATCTGATCCTGATGTTTAGGGATGTCTTACCCAACTACTATATTCAGGCATATAAGGATGTGTATTATAAACACAAAGCTGGATTTTCTTGGATTTTCTTGAATCTTCATTGATTGACTAGATCCATACATGAAGTTTGACTTTGATATGCAAATGCATGTTGCAATATCAAGCTCTTACTTGATGTTATAGGTCTAGAGGGTAAAGGTATTCATGTGAGGGAGTGACGAATTCTGAAGATTTGAAGACAAGATGAAGGTTCACTTGAAGAAGGAAGTCAAATTGTGGGAAGTAACCACAATACTCTAAAGGAAGGACCAATCAAAACTCACTTTTATCCTTAATCAAGGAGTACTTTAACATGGAAGTACCATGAAAGCGAGAAAATAGTGAATATGGAGCAGAAGAAGTAGAGCTGTATTCATTATGGAAGAAGGGAATGCAAGTGAAGTCACTTACAATACTATTTTCATAGTGTCAACAAGTGGTTATCTTGCAAAACAAACCCTAGAAGAAGGAAAATAGACAAGTGAAGTCGTAGCTGGTATAATAAGACCGCAGCTGATATAGGATAATCATGAAGAGAAAGCAGTGAAAGTTAGGTATATCTTAACTAAAACTATGTAAGTAGCCACAGCTGGTAAGTAGATATTGACTAGAACCATAACATAGCCACAGCTGGTATCCAATAAGCCACATCTGGTACTAGGTAGTCTGCAGCTGGTACCAGATAGCCACAGCCTGAACATTTCTTTACCCTAAAGGAAAGGGGAATTCCGCAGCTAGTATTTCACAGCTCATATCTTGTGGTTGGTAAATATTTAGTCGGAGGATTCATAATGGATACCCACAACTGTGTGGATACACCGCAAAGAATTCTTCGTGAGACTTTAGAAAGGTACAAAATATAAACCAGACTTAAACCAACTACCTACCCTTGGGGTTTAATGATTAGAAGAAAGGAAGTTTGAGGATTATTAGTAAACTCCAAGGGGGAGAGGAAGGCTGAATGAGAAGTATTAAGATGTAATATTTGGAGTATGATGGACCAAGAAGAAGGTCTGAGCTGAGAGGAAGTCCGATCTTATTTTTATAAGGTTGTTGGGAACTACCCATATAAAAGTACTCTCAGGAGGTTGTCAGACCAGAAGCCGAGGTTCATATCTCGAGGAAGTATGGGTTAGACCTTAACTAGAGTGGGTAATTGTTATTACTCAAAACCAAGAGAACTTAAGTAAGTATTAGAAAATGAAGTTGGATGAAGAAGTTATCGGAGGACATGCAAAGCTTAAGAAGGCTTAAGACCGAAGGAGTTTGACCATACTAAAACATAAGCCTATTAGAAAGATTCCTTTCATGGAACCTAAAGAAACCAAAAGGAAGATAACTAGCATAAACTAGAAGCCATGATTGGATGGACTAAATGAGTCTAATCCATTCGTAGGACTAAACCACCAGGACCATGCTTATTGTAAATACCTTACGAAGTACCATTACTTTCGTTATGGTAGTAAGGGAAAACAATACCTTACTTTAAACCAATCTTTTAGAATCAAGGTTTGAACATCGCAGCTGGTACACCATAGTGCCATATTACACCACAGCTGGATTACCGCAGCTGGTAGAACCAAGCTTTGAGTACCCAAATAGGAAGATGTCACCACAACCATTAGTAAAGTCCATTAACTCAATAAGATGTCCTAATCCAAGAATCTTTGGATAGTAAGCTTATGAGCTTAGAGTGTTGGAAGAAATCATAGAATAGAAGGCCGTATCAGTGCCAGACATCCGAAGACTCCAGGAAAGATCTGGACAAGGAATATATTCAATTATATCTAGTGTGATCACCATGGAGTTGAAGGATGGTGATCTGTTCAAGACATTTCAACATTCCGAAACATGAGAGCGTTTGAACTTCGGGACGAAGTTCAGTTTAAGGGGGAGAGGCTGTAATATCCCAGGTTTAGAGGCTACAAAATGAGAGAACACCAAAGTGTGCATTGCATTCATGCATATAAAATCCGGGGGATTTTCGCGCTTCAACTAAAACTTACCACAGTAACTGAAGTTTCACTTGACTTGCTGGAATTGAAGTAGATCATCAAGTCAAGCGCTATAAACTTCACTGTGATCTTTGTTAAAACCTTGTTTTGGGAAGAGATGATTTGATCTATGGATTAGATCAAATGGAATTAGATTTACAACAACACATTCTTTAAGAATCAAACTCTAACTTACTAACACTTGAAAGCAGCAACTACCTTTGTGTGTAATTTAATTCACTTATAAATAAGTTAAACCACAGGGTCTAAAGTGCATAAAAGCCACACATTCTTATTTAAATCATAACTTATTAAGTATATGGAATATCATAAAACTAAACCCATTTACATTACGAATTATAGTCCACACTACTTGAATAAAACTAACTATGAGTATTTTGAAACTCATATGATCATGCCTTGGTGAAATCAAACCCATCTATCCAAAAATTGAGGAATAACCTTCAACCTTGATCTTTTGATCAATATTATAATATAAATCCAATCCAATATGATATAGTGACTCATCCTGTTGTCGTCAGAAACCCACCGGCGGGCAGCGACAGGCAACACCGTAGAGCCGGGAACAACCTAGAGCTGCGGCTGGCTGAGGTCCCTCCGAGCGACGGCCCGCAAAGCCTTCTGGTCACACGTCCGATGCTGATGCAAGGGCGTGCCACCTGACCTATACCTGGTCAGGAAGGTGATGGAGATGCCTCGCTTAGTTTCCTGCATGGCATACACGTAAACATTAAATACGAGCCTCGATCGGCTCTCAGGTTATCCTGTGAATCGGCTCAGGGAGCCGATCCACCCATGATTCGTACGAGGTGCACGAATATATGGTGGTCCTGCTTGATCAAGATAAAGCTAATGAGATCTACGACGATTTAGGGTTTTCACCGCATAATCGGATCATCCTACTCACGGTTGGGCCTCGCGGCCACGCACGGTGATCGTAAGCCGATCCTAAACAAGGCCTAAAAACCAACACAAGGTTGATCCCCGGAACATCCTGTTTAGGGCCAACGAACGACACCCTACGTGCCGCTGGATCCTCCACCCCTTTGTAAGGCCTAACTATTGCAGATATTAAACTAATCCTTGTAGAACAAGGAGCAATCGTAACGGATCAGATCTACTAAATAATGATCAAGCGGGGTGCCGCCCCCACACCTAAGATAGGTGTGAGGGCGGCTAGACATGCAAGGGTTGCACTACGATAGCATGTTACGCGAAGAACTATGCTAACCCTAACACATCTATGATAACTACGCTGCTCGCCATCAACAAGGCTTCAGTACGAGCAACGCATGAACAACGTGGAGCTTGTGCTGCCTAGATCGCAAGATGCGATCTAGGCAGCATGTTGCTTACCGGTAGAAACCCTCGAGACGAAGGAGTTGGCGATGCGCCGAGATTGATTTGTTGGTTGAACGTTGGTTGTTGTTTATTCCATAAACCCTAGATACATATTTATAGTCCAGGGGACTTTCTAACGTGGGAATAATCCCCACCGTGCACGATACAAACTCTAACTTTTAATCTAAGATATAATCTACCATAATTGAAGATACACGGGCCATCTAGCCCAAACTCTTCATGCGAGGCCGCTTCAAAGATCTCCCACGTGTAATCTTCTAAGCCCATCTCTCTTACGGCCCACCTCCTGATTTGACCAAAATCTGGTGATAACACATGCCCCCTGGTTTTGGCAATGATAATTTCAAAACCACTCTGTTTTTCCTTCGAAGGGTCATGTCATGGCAGGGCAGACCTGTCGCAGTATTCCTCATCATGATGCCTTGTCTTTCCAGCTTCTCTGCAAAATTTGATAACCTTGGCATCATTTCCTCGAAAACTGCAATGGCATTAAATTTCCACCAGGCTTCTCATTATTTAACTGTGCCGATTGATTAACTCTCTTCATCCCCTTCCTCTGTTCCGTCCATCGGCACCAAAAAAACCCTCTTCTCCCTCAGCCATGTCGTCTTCTTCTTCGTCTTCCGTCTCTCTCCAATCCTCTTCCTCAAGCGAGTTGGTCCCAGAGCACGACAAGATGGAGGCGTACAACCGCCGGGCTCCCAAACATTGGGACAAGCAGGAGTGGGACTTCGACTTCGTGCCAGAGGGTGAGGACCTCGTCTGGTCAGATGGGGCCATGCCCCTAACCGACGGGGAAGATGACTTCCGGTACACAGTTGACGAACCTTTGGAGGCGGAGAGCGGCGACGACGACCCTCCCTTCCGGGGTAAATTCACATCCGTCACCAAAAGAGAAGAAGAGGATGTCGAAGACGAAGACATCTCCTCCGACATGAAGAAGGAACAGGAGGACGACACCTCCTCCGACGAACCGCCGGCGAAACGCATCCGGGGCTGGGCTTGGTCAGACGAGGACGATGATGATGACGAGGAAGAAGCCTCCGCTGAAGGTCACAGTAGCAGCACCGAGGGATTCGTTGACAGCAGCAATGAGGGCAGCTACCTCAGCGACGGCGAAGACGGCAACAGTCCTTAGAATAGGGACCTACTAGCATAAGATTAGCAGTAGCAATCTGTCCCTTTTGCTGAACAATCGGCTCCTCTTTGTAAGAAATCTTATTATCAAAAAAAATTTCTTTTGATTTTGCCGATGTTCTTTATGCCGACTCAGCCGATTTTCCTCATCTGACCTTGACGGTTGCTAACCAATGCTTAATGACCAGCGAGACAAGCTAATTCAGTCATCCTTCCAAGTCAACTTCCAAGTTAACTAGCCCTGCCGATGACGATAGCACTGGGTGCAGCCGATCGCAGCAGACCGGCTTCCTTTGATTTTGAGCGGACGTTCCCAAGAGAGTCCCGGAACTGTTGCTGAATCAGCTTGGATGCTGAAACTGATGACTCTGTAACCAAGCATCATTCTCCAGAACAGCTGCAACGTAGAACCAGCTGATTCCAACAAAATCGGCTCCCAAAGCCAAGAACCTCTCGGGCGAGTCGCCCTCCGAGCCCCATCCAAAACGAGCCAACTGCATCGCCATTGGTTTCCACGTTGTAATGCAGAAACAGCCGATTCCAACAAAATCGGCTCTCTAAAGATATTTTAGGGCGAGCTGCCCCCCGAGCCTTAATCAAGGCGAGAATACCGGCGAGGATGCACAGATCGTTAGCCAGTAGGTCTTGGTCTTGTGTAACCGTACTAGGGTCGATGGCTACGCATCGGCTTCCAACGTTGGTTATTCACACGTAGGGTCGACCATCACCTTAGGCCTCCATCACAGTAGGTCTTAATTCTAAAGTCGATGCCCTTGCATCGGCTGTAAATTTTTTTTTACTGGCCGATTTCCTCCTATCGGCCCCAATATTTCGCTGCACACATGTCCTCCTGCACCTGTTCCCATGTTCATCGTGTTTAGGTGCCCCCCGAGCCGAATCTGTCAGGGAATGGCAGATATCGGCTCTGTAATTCGCACGTCGGCTCCTAATAGGATCAAGGACGAACACAAGCGGAACATGTGGTGAGGATAATTTTGGCCGATCGCTGGAATCGGCCTCCATATCTATTGAAGTGTTGACTGAAGGTTCTGTAATGCTCCTTCACAATTTTTGGGGCCGATCACAAGGATCAGCCTCGCCCCGTTTGCTCATTGCTTTGCCTCAGCTACATGGTCAGGCCAGTGGATAAAACCAGCTTAACCCTTCCCTTCGTCACGTCGATGCGCTCGCAGTCGTCCAAATTGATACCTGAGAGGGGTTCTTGGCCTGCTGCTTCCCATGCGTTCATGCCAGCCGTTGAAATTTCGGCTGAATCATCGGCTGGACGACTTCTACCTCATCTCCATCCTTTGTATTATGCATTGGTGCATCGTGGAGGGAATGCAGCAGTTGGCGTGGATCCAATCTCTTCCTAGCAGAACAGCATAAGTGCTCGTGCTATCGACGATGAAGAACGTTGTAGGGATAGTTTTTCTTCCTACGGTCAGATCCACGTTCAGAACACCTTGTGCGTCAGACGCTTGGCCGTTGAAATCGCTCAATGTCACGTTGGTCTTGATTAGATCTGAGCTAGAGCGTCCCAGCCGACGTAGCATAGAGTACGGCATGATGTTGACTGCCGCTCCGGTGTCCACCAGCATCTTATTTATAGGCCTCCCATCGATATAACCTCGCAAATACAAGGCCTTCAGATGTCTGTAGCTTCTTTCTCGTGGCTTCTCAAAGATAACCGGCCTCGGGCCGCAGTCAAGTTGTGCAACAGGTGCCTCGTCTAATCCTGGAGCGCTGAACTCCGAAGGGAGGATGAACACCATGTTTGTGCCAGCCGATGTTTCATCATCGGCTTTCCTTTGTTTGGGGCGCCACTCCATTTTCCGTGGACGACCCTCTTCGTCCAGGGTTCGCTGAACTTTCGCAGCCAGATCAGGTCGTGCCTTCCTTAACGTATGCAAGTATAACCTTTCGGCTTCCTCCAGGCTGCGCAATCGCTGAACCCTGCGCTTTTGTGAACGGCTGAGTCCATCAGGGCACCATCTTGGCCGGTGGTACCTGTCTTCTTCTTCTTCTTCTTGTCCCTCGTCTTCTGAATCCTCGAGATCTGCGCAGCGAGGGGACTCAGCGCGTTTGCTTTGTGGCGGGAGAGGCCCTAAGCGCTTGAACACAGACACGTTGGCTGCCTCCTTCTTCTTCTGGTTGCATTCTGGGCAATTGCCGATTGTGGGCAATCGGCTCATTCCTGAATCCCAGCAGTGTCTGAAGAAGGGGCAGTCCCAGTGCCTGTCGTTGTCGTCTTGCTCCCTTGATTTTTCCGTGGCACGGCGCTCGTGCTCCTCCTCATCGCGATCGTGCCGATGATGTCTTCTGGCTTCTCTAGCCAGACGATTTCTCTCATCATCATCGCTGGATCGTCGGCGTTGATCATACTGACTCACATACTTGTTGAGGAGGTGATCAGAGAGGGGTCTTTGATATCTCATGTTCTTCACTTCTCCCTCTGTGACGTAGCGCTTGCCATCATGACGGAGCCGATCGCATGGAGCGGCCTCCTCTGTGTCTTTGCTACGAGAGCAGCTGCCCTCGTCTCCATCTTTGCCAGAGTGGTGCCCAGGTCCTACCATGTTGATGCTGAACAAGGATCCTGGCTGGCAACCTTCAGGGTAAGTGCATTCTACCATGTTAACGGCGGGGAAGGGCTGGGTGTCGACCTTCATAGCGTACTGGTTGAAAATTAGACGCCCCTTTTCTATCGCCGCTTGGATGTGCTGACGCCATACCCTGCAGTCGTTGGTGGCATGGGAGAGCGAGTTATGCCATTTGCAGTATGGCTTTCCGTTCAGCTCTTGCACCGTGGGGAATTTGAGACCTTCAGGAATCGTCAATCGCTTCTCCTTGAGCAGGAGGTCGAAGATTTGCTCGATCTTGGTCACGTCAAAATCAAATCCCCCGGCGGGCCTGGTGGCTTTACCCATTTGCAGGATACGGGGGTTCCTCCCCGAGTCCATTCAGCCACTGCTACCTCTTGGTCTCCCGCATGAACTTCGTCTTCCTCTGCATCGACCAGGACTACTGCACGCTTGAACTTGTCTTGGTACAGGTCCGGGTGGCGCTGTTCATATGCCGATAGTTTCTGAACCATGTGCGCCAGTGAGGGATAATCTGCTTGGGAGGCCATGTCCTTGAGCTGTGTTGCAAGGCCTGCTACGCCAACTCGATCGCTTCTTTTTCGATTATACGAACCGAATAACATCGGTTCCTAAGATTCTGAAGCGCTGGATGTATTCTGTCATAGTTTCTCCGCGCTTCGACGTAGTTGTGCTAGATCGGCAATGCCGGACTCGGAAGCCTCGAATGGTACCGCATATGGAACTGCTCTTCCAACTGCTTCCAAGTCCGGATGGAGTCTGGTGGCAAAGAGGTGTACCATCCGAAAGCCGATCCCGTGAGGGACTGTGAGAAGAGCCTCACGCGTAGTTGATCCGACACTGAAGCCGGTCCTAGTTGCGCCAAATATCGGCCCACGTGCTCGATGGAGCTGGAACCATCTGATCCACTAAATTTGGAGAAGTCAGGGAGCCGATATTTAGGTGGTAGCGGGATCATCTCGTAGTCGTCGGGGTACGGCTTGGAATAGCCGATGGCCCTTCTTTTCGGCACCATGCCGAACTGGTCTCTCGCATATGGTACCGATTCGATCCGCTGTCCGGCTGCAGGAGTTGAATTCTCGAAGATTCGCCGGGGTGGCGTACTTAGCCAGCCATGTTTGCTTTTCCAGCTACGAGCCAGCTGCAGGAGCTGAGCTGCGGAGGTTCGTCGGGGTGGCGTACTTAGTTAGCCACGTCTCGCTTCTCAAGCTCTATCGCCGACGTCCCTCCCCGTTTTCCCAGAAGTCCCTGATGTTGTGGCCTGGTTTGTGAGTGCCCAGCTGCCACAATCTGGCACATACGTGCACGTGTACCCGTGAGGGATCTCCTTAGGCGCCTCGGGCAAGAACTGGTAGCCACTAGGGTCACCACCGACCTTGTAGACGACGAATGCCGGTGTAGCCGACACTTCTGGTGCTGCCAACGCATATGGCAGCGGTGGACGGGACTGGAGTGGCAACTCTCCTTGATGCGTCCCGAGAGCTGGTCCTGACGGCGAGTACTGGTGCCTCATGATCTCCTGGATCACGCGAAGAGCGACACGCTCCAACGTGTTGACCAGGTTCTCAGAGTGGCGGTGTAGCGAGTGAGCCACCAAGTAGTTGATCTCCTGCCGCAGGGACCTGGTGCGTTCTTCCGACGGGGCAGAGAGGTCTATCCCATCTAGTGCACCATTAGGCGAGAACCCCTTCCACCTGATGCCATGTGAACGGGTTCTGTGGAAAGAGCCGATGAGGTCGGCTTCGAGGATGACTTTGATCTCGTCATACTTCTTCTTGAGCTCGTCCGTCAGATCCTCGTACGTGACTGGCGTGCCGTCCGCCATCTCAGATGTAGATGGCGATGTGGTTGATGTAGAAGCTGGTCCCACCGGGCGTGCCAGAATGTGTTGTCGTCAGAAACCCACCGGCGGGCAGCGACAGGCAACACCGTAGAGCCGGGAACAACCTAGAGCTGCGGCTGGCTGAGGTCCCTCCGAGCGACGGCCCGCAAAGCCTTCTGGTCACACGTCCGATGCTGATGCAAGGGCGTGCCACCTGACCTATACCTGGTCAGGAAGGTGATGGAGATGCCTCGCTTAGTTTCTGCATGGCATACACGTAAACATTAAATACGAGCCTCGATCGGCTCTCGGGTTATCTGTGAATCGGCTCAGGGAGCCGATCCACCCATGATTCGTACGAGGTGCACGAATATATGGTGGTCTGCTTGATCAAGATAAAGCTAATGAGATCTACGACGATTTAGGGTTTTCACCGCATAATCGGATCATCCTACTCACGGTTGGGCCTCGCGGCCACGCACGGTGATCGTAAGCCGATCCTAAACAAGGCCTAAAAACCAACACAAGGTTGATCCCCGGAACATCCTGTTTAGGGCCAACGAACGACACCCTACGTGCCGCTGGATCCTCCACCCCTTTGTAAGGCCTAACTATTGCAGATATTAAACTAATCCTTGTAGAACAAGGAGCAATCGTAACGGATCAGATCTACTAAATAATGATCAAGCGGGGTGCCGCCCCCACACCTAAGATAGGTGTGAGGGCGGCTAGACATGCAAGGGTTGCACTACGATAGCATGTTACGCGAAGAACTATGCTAACCCTAACACATCTATGATAACTACGCTGCTCGCCATCAACAAGGCTTCAGTACGAGCAACGCATGAACAACGTGGAGCTTGTGCTGCCTAGATCGCAAGATGCGATCTAGGCAGCATGTTGCTTACCGGTAGAAACCCTCGAGACGAAGGAGTTGGCGATGCGCCGAGATTGATTTGTTGGTTGAACGTTGGTTGTTGTTTATTCCATAAACCCTAGATACATATTTATAGTCCAGGGGACTTTCTAACGTGGGAATAATCCCCACCGTGCACGATACAAACTCTAACTTTTAATCTAAGATATAATCTACCATAATTGAAGATACACGGGCCATCTAGCCCAAACTCTTCGTGCGAGGCCGCTTCAAAGATCTCCCACGTGTAATCTTCTAAGCCCATCTCTCTTACGGCCCACCTCCTGATTTGACCAAAATCTGGTGATAACACATCCACAATAATAAAACCATCCACAAGATATTTAGTAACAAATGCCACTTGGCTAACCAAAAATAAATCATATGAGAGGATAATGATCTTGCCACATAGGATGAAAATATCTACATGACTTGCATCCCAAGCTTTGCCACCTCATGCTCAAAGGATTGCTATGGATGAGGGCATGACAACCAAGCACCTTACTCATCAACCCAACACAAGAGTCACCACCTATGTGTCATGATACTAGAGCTTGCCCAAGCCTATAAATAGAGCCACACCCTTCATCCATATGCATGATCACCTTGAAGCATGATACAAGGAAACCAAACACTAGAGACCTTCCATGTGAATTAGCTAGGATCAAGATGAAGAAGCTAGGAGGTGGAGGCATACCACAAGATGCAGGTTTATCAGATTTCCTGAAGAACAAGCTACAGAAGATACCAAGGTAGAATTCCTAGGCAAACCATATATTTTGAGGATCATATCATCATATCTTGAGTAGGACCTTAGGCTATTACAAGACATTTAGAAGTGAGAGAGATTATAGATGCTAACCATAGCCATGTCTATCCTAGAAAATTTTAGAGTAGTATTACATCTTACTTGTTTAAACCTACCTTTAATCTTGTAGATGAGAGCCATGTTCCATTAGTGAAACATAACCAAAGTTTATGCTCATATTCTAATCCTAGTTGTGTATCACATTGGTGATCACTACTTAAACCCTAAACTACATTTGAATTCCAACCCATGGATTAACTTGGATTATAATTAGAACCCTGCCATACCTCATGCCTATTCAATACTTCAATTAGTGAAGTATTCCCAAAACCCTAAACCTTTTCATGTAGGATCCACTCCACATAAAATAATATGTCCTAACTTGTGTATCATGGATCACAAGTATAAACCAAGTTATAGATACTTAGTGTTCAATACCATTTGGTGAGTAGGATGAAACCAAGATCCTATTCTCCCTTGCAATCCAAATACTTGGCCTAAGTGAACCAAATGAATGGTATTTATAAAGTAGCATCACCTTAACAAGTGAATTAACCACGATGAGCTTAGGATCTATTTCAAGTAAGCCAAGCCAGAATTGCTAAGCAAGATTATTAAAGATATAGTTTGTTCAACCATTTTCTTAAACTCTTTAAAATAAATTCCTCACATAAAATGATGAACCCAATTCCATCCTCAATTTCACCACTACATAAAATACTAGCCATAATTAAGTTATATGTGAACCTCACTATTGTTAAGTAATAACAAAACTTAATGACATGTTTACTATGCACTGGTTATAAACTTCAAATCATTCAAGATAGGTTTGGTTCCCAAATTTAAAAGAATTGAGATAAACCATTAAACCATATCTACTTTATTTATACTTCACCAAAGCATCAACATAATCAAATATTAAATATTTGTTTGAACAAAACAAATATGCAGCAAGTAGTACTATCAAGTTCTATTAAGATTCAAATAATTTAGGACCTGCAAAATAAGAGAGAGTTCAAATTTGAAATCAAATAGTAAATGCAAACCAGAAAATAAAACAAAAAAGTTTAAAAAGGAAAAAGAGAGGGAAAACTTTACCTGTCCACCGAAGCAGGCCGCAGCAGCCCAAGCCAGCACCAGAGCAGCCCAGCATCGAAGCCCAAAGACCAGCCCAAGCCAGATACCGATTCGGTATCTTTAAAAATCGTGCGAAGAAAGAAAACCCCTTTCTTCTTCTTCCCCGGCGTCGACAGCGCGGCATCGCCAGTAGACGTCGAGCTCGTCGACGATAAGCTTGCCCGGACGCGCCAGAAGGTTCCAGAATTTCGCCCTAATCGTTTCACGTCCGAGTCTATCCGCGGGGAAGAAAAGATCCTCGCCAGACCACCTTCCAGAGACCGCCACCTCTTCATCGTCGCCGTCGCCGTGTCGAGTCCTCGAGGCTTTCCTTGGCCTATAAATAGGTGGAGGGTGTCACCGTGTAATCCTTGTTCTTCGCCGCCCATCCATTCTCTCTAAATCGCTCTCTATATCTCACTGGAAACACCGCCATGGCCGGCCAGTTCTCCGGCTAGCCGTCGATAGAAGCCACCCCGGAGTCCACCGTTAGGTCGAGGAGATGCGCCTTGGTGTGTAGATCTTCTGGGAGCAAGCAGGCATCAAGGGGAGTTCGGAACCAGGAGGATTTCACCATTCCCTTTCGCTCGGGTTCGCCGGGAAACAGTCAATCGCCGCCGCCTCCGTCAACAATCGTCGTCGCCGACCACACCAGCAGGTTCAGGGTGAGTTTGCGCGCCGTTAGGGCATACTCTCGCTTCCTAGCATCATCTGTAACGTCTGATTCGATTCTCGCCGGAGTAAACCGCCGCAGTATCCCTTTGTCGGCGATGCTCCGATGAGTCCCTGCGGAAACCACCACCACCATTCATCTCGCCTTGCAGTACTCGTTCGAATGCACCTATTCGCTCGTCCCGGGAGGCCTTAAATCGACGTCTCCGTCGTGCCCTGTCTCGCCGGCGTTGAGCCGCCGGAGGGGTGACGTGGCCGTGGGGACCCGGGAGCATTTTGACCTGGTCGTTGCCCCGTGGCAGCTGACCTAGTCAAAGGCCCCACTAGTCAGTCATAGGGTTAGATCTGTACCGGGTATCTTTAGTATTTTTAGGTTTATTTCAAATTCCAGAAAATAGCTGAAACTTTACAGAAATAGATTAAATTCATTTCAACTCAGAAAAATATGAATAATATATCAAAATGCTCACAAAAATAAACTCTATTCAAATAAAATATAAAACAAAAATGTGTGTCAAAATAAAATTTCATTTATTTTTAACTCCTTTAATTATGCCATTTCAATTATTTAAAATGCAATTTGAATTCAATAATTAGTAAAGTTTCAAAAATTAAATTTAACTATTCAGTTAACTAATTAAAATGTTAAGATTAATTTTCTTTATCATATTTGCATTAACTTAATTATTAGTGGTAATTCAGAAACCCTAATTTGCAATTTACCATTTACCATTTTCTTTAAATAGCAATAAAGCAAGAAAATATTAAAAGCCAATATCATTTTGGTAGTTCAACAATCATTTACTTAAACATTCTTTAGTTAACAAGTTAATTATTTTAAACCCTAATAACAATTATTAAAACCTGATTCTTAATTAAACCAAAATAGGAATTACCCTAATGATTAATTCTTGTGGAAAATTAATAAAATGTTAAACCATTACTAATTTTGATTCAAAGTAATTAGTAACCACAACTCTATTACCAATTATAATTTTAGGAGATGGATCTTAATTTAGAAACCCTAGTTTCAATTTAGTAAGACTTTGATTCCATTATTTCATGTGATCATCTCAAAATTGTTACACTTCCAAAACCCTAAAGATTTAAGCCATGTGATCATAGCCACTTCAACTTTACTTGTAGAACTTTGATAAGAAACCAATGAATGCATAATCATGATCCATCAACATAAAACCAATACACATGAGCTTAACATTTCATGTTCCTGTTCTTAATTAAAACCTATATGATTCACTAGTATCACCTAGGTATAAACCCTAACTTGTTAATTGGATTAGTACCATTGATCACCACTCCTACATACAATACCATTAGAATCAACCTCAACCATCAAACCCTAGTAGAACTATAATGATAAACCCTAGTACCAACCTTGTGTAGCAATTCACATCACATGCTCCTATTCAATTAAACCCTACTTAGTAATTGATAAGCCACTTAGCTTAGAAGCAATTAGATACTACTTGGTAAAGCAATTGTGAAACCATAGTAAACCTTAATAGCTAATTTATAGAACCATCTTAAATAACCATCCTTTGATATGATGTATATGGGAAACCATAGTTATAACCTTACCAATACTTGGTGTATAGAAACCCATTCTATTTAAGGACTCAATTAGTTTCTATTAGTATAACTAAATGAACTCAATAGCAAACCCTAGAGTTACATAGCACCTATATATAGTAGTTCATGTTCTTATTTAACCTGTTCTTCAAAAGTTATTCTTTTGAAGTACAAATGTCAATCAAACCATAGAAGCCATAATTCTTATTTGAAATACTTATTAGTTCTTAAACCAACATGTTCTTCAAAAGTTATTCTTTTGAAGTATAGCATAAGTAATCATCAACCATGACCCGTAGAACTTAAAATTGACAACTGTTCTTTACATATTATTCCATCACTATTCTGTATGTGTATGATTGTTATGATGTCTAATATCACTTGGTTATGATGCTAATATAACCAAACCCTAATAAAAACCTAGTTTGAGAACCATTCTAAAAGTGCAATCAACCCTAAGGAAATCTTTACAACTCATACATCCTAAATCATCGAGGTTAAGTTACGCTCGGGACGATTGCATCTCATACTATGCATTATAACATCTTTGCAGTTCTTTAAACATTGTCCTTAGGACGATGATGGTATTTCAGAATTTGGAGTTATCACGTATCGAAGCTTTTGCCTGCATAATCTTGCAGTCAAGAAAGGCAAGTTCATCGCTTGCTCATGTCATTTGATTATTTGTATCAAACTATATGCAAAGTACTATACTTATCACTCATGCATTGAAAAGCAAAGTATTATTTTACAATTATGAATATGACTATGTGGTGGGCAATGGAACCATGGTATGTGTTGATATGGTGGAGGTTCCATTGCATGGGTTTATATCACCCTAGGATTAATTACCAATGCCGTCCAGTGATTCTAGCGCCGTACAAACCGCGTTGACCATGAGATCTATAATGGCTCTGGGGAAGCCAGCCGTATCTTTTCCCTTCTGCACGCCAACGGATTGGTAGAGACGGTGGGGTGTTGGAGGCACTGCCGCAATAGGTTGGGATATCCTTTTAAATCCCCATCCATTAGTGATGTTAATCTCTACCATCTATGAGGGATTGTCCGGAGTACACCATGAGTAAAGCCGTATTATCGGGGGAAGTCTACTGGAGGTGTACGGTCGGACAAAAGGGTGGGTTTGCAGTCGCGGAGAAGGCGGTGTGGGCTTGGATCTTACACCTAGCCTCACACCAAAGGAAGTGTGGACGGGAAAGCTTGCACCTGGTTGGCAACAAGGATAAGGTCTCTTATGGGAAAAGTAACGCACCTCTGCAGAGGATACTGAATTGTGACTGTCACTCCCTGTTCCGGGAAGGGAACTATGAACGCGGTAGGAAAGGAACTCCACGAAGTTCTGGTCAACCTGTGAAGACTGACGGGCATAGTTTTCAGAATAAAATAAACCTTTTGAAGAAATGTTTACAAAAACTTGCATTGGCCTATGACTTTCTGGTCTATGGCTGTAGCTAGTGCATGATACACATATTTCCTAATATGAACTTGCTGAGTACGCTCGTACTCATTCTATCTCGTTTGAACCCCCTTCTTAGAGCAATGCACGAAGGAGAAACTACCGTGGAACTCGAAGACAAAAGGAGTCAACTGCAACAAGATGAGGAATCCAATCAAAGAAGTCAATGGAGTTAACTTCTGCATCAGTTATAATGGAAACCTAGACTAGTAATAGAAGGGAATCTTTCCCTAATCTTAGCACCTAAGTAGCTAGATTTCTATAGCAAGCCAAGTAGCTCTTGAACTTGAGTTAGTAATAAGATAGACTACGAGTCGTTCTTCTGGAGCTTTATTTGAAGTTTTACCTCACTGTAAAGTAGGAGGCTGTATGGATCTTATGTAAACAGTTCGTGTGTACTTCTATAGACATACCTTGGACTCGCATATGTTTCTGTTGTACCACTCTGAGAGATGTAATATGAGTGGAACGGTGTTTCATTTGTGTTATGTCAACGACTTGTGTACTACACCATGCAGTGGTACACTGGGTCATCACAGTGCATAATCAAAATTCACATGTTCAGAGGTGACATAATCATTCTTAACACTTCTGGACATTGCACAAAGCTACTGAAAGTTAATGGAATAAAGAAATCCATCAAGCATAGCAAAACAGGCAATGCGAAATAAAAGGCAGAATCTGTCAAAACAGAACAGTCCGTAAAGATGAATTTTATAGTTGCACCAGAATTGCTCAGATGAAAATGCTCAAATTGAATGAAAGTTGCGTACATATCTGAGGATCACTCACGTAAATTGGCAGAATTTTCTGAGTTACCTACAGAGCCTACTGCTCAAATTCGTGACAGCAAGAAATCTGTTTGTGCGCAGCAATCCAAATCTAGTATCAACCTTACTATCAAAGACTTTACTTGGCACAACAATGCAACAAAATTAAGATAAGGAGAGGTTGCTACAGTAGTAACAACTTTCAAGACTCAAATATAAAACAAAAGTGTTGTAGTAAAATCATGGGTTGTCTCCCATAAGCGCTTTTCTTTAACGCCTTTCAGCTAGGCGCAGAAAGTGTGTATCAAGTATTATCAAGAGACGAAGCATCAACATCATAGTTTGTTCTAATCATAGAATCAAAATGTAACTTCATTCTGTTTCTAGGGAAGTGTTCCATACCTTTCTTGGAGGAAATTGATATTTAATATTGCCTTCCTTCATATCGATAATAGCACCAACAGTTCGAAGAAAAGGTCTTCCCAATATAATGGGACAAGATGCATTGCATTCAATATCCAACACAACAAAATCAACGGGGACAAGGTTATTGTTAACTGTAATGCGAACATTATAACCTCTCCCCAAAGGTTTCTTTGTAGAGTTATCAGCAAGATTAACGTCCAAATAATAGTTTTTCAATGGTGGCAAGTCAAGCATATTATAGATTTTTCTAGGCATAACGGAAATACTTGCACCAAGATCACATAAAGCATTACAATCAAAGTCATTGACCTTCATCTTAATGATGGGCTCCCAACCATCCTCTAACTTCCTAGGAATAGAAGCTTCGCATTCTAATTTCTCTTCTCTAGCTTTTATGAGAGCATTTGTAATATGTTTTGTAAAGGCCAAATTTATAGCACTAGCATTAGGACTCTTAGCAAGTTTTTGTAAGAACTTTATAACTTCAGAGATGTGGCAATCATCAAAATCTAAACCATTATAATCTAAAGCAATGGGATCATTGTCCCCAATGTTGAAAAAAATTTGAGCAGTTTTATCACAGGCAGTTTCCAGCTTTAGCGATTTCCTAGTTTTGCAGGCTTTGCATTAGAAGTAGAAACATTGCCAACACCAATTATTTTACCATTGATAGTAGGAGGTGCAGCAACATGTGGAGCATTAGCATTACTAGTGGTGGTAATAGTCCAAACTTTAGCTATATTATCTTCTTTAGCATTTTCTTCTTTTTCCCACCTAGCACGCAATTCGGCTATTAATCTTATATTCTCATTAATTCTAACTTGGATGGCGTTTGCTGTAGCAAATGACTTAATATCTTTATTTTCATTAGGCATAACTTTCGATTTCAAAAGATCAACATCAGCAGCAAGACTATCGACTTTAGAAGCAAGTATATCAATTTTCCCAAGCTTTTCTTCAACAGATTTGTTAAAAGCAGTTTGTGTACTAATAAATTATTTAAGCATGGCTTCAAGTCTAGGGGGTGTATTCCTATTATTGTTGTAAGAATTACCATAAGAATTACCATAACCGTTACCATTATTATAAGGATATGGCCTATAGTTGTTACTAGAATTGTTCCGATAAGCATTGTTGTTGAAATTATTATTTTTAATGAAGTTCACATCAACATGTTCTTCTTGAGCAACCAATGAAGCTAACGGAACATTATTAGGATCAACATTAGTCCTACCATTCACAAGCATAGACATAATAGCATCAATCTTATCACTCAAGGAAGAGGTTTCTTCGACAGAATTTACCTTCTTACCTTGTGGAGCTCTTTCCGTGTGCCATTCAGAGTAATTAATCATCATATTATCAAGAAGTTTTGTTGCGGCGCCTAGAGTGATGGACATAAAAGTACCTCCAGCAGCTGAATCCAATAGGTTCCGTGAAGAAAAATTCAGTCCTGCATAAAAGGTTTGGATGATCATCCAAGTAGTCAGTCCATGGGTTGGGCAATTTTTAACCAAAGATTTCATTCTTTCCCATGCTTGGGCAACATGCTCATTATCCAATTGCTTAAAATTCATTATGCTACTTCTCAAAGATATAATTTTAGCAGGAGGATAATATCTACCAATGAAAGCATCTTTACATTTAGTCCATGAATCAATACTATTCTTAGGCAGAGATAGCAACCAATCTTTAGCTCTTCCTCTTAGTGAGAAAGGAAACAATTTTAACTTTATAATGTCACCATCTACATCCTTATACTTTTGCATTTCACATAGCTCAATAAAATTATTAAGATGGGCAGCAGCATCATCAGAACTAACACCAGAAAATTGCTCTCTCATAACAAGATTTAGTAAAGCAGGTTTAATTTCAAAGAATTCTGCTGTAGTAATAGGTGTGCATAAGAAATCATTATTATTTGTGTTTGTGAAGTCACACAACTTAGTATTTTCAGGAGTACCCATTTTAGCAATAGTAAATAAAGCAAACTAGATAAAGTAAATGCAAGTAACTATTTTTTTGTGTTTTTTAATATGACAAACAAGACAGTAAATAAAGTAAAGCTGGCAACTAATTTTTTTGTGTTTTGTTTTAGTGCAGCAAACAAAGTAGTAAATAAAAGTAAAGAAAGACAAAAACAAAGTAAAGAGACTGGAAGCGGAGACTCCCCTTGCAGCGTGTCTTGATCTCCCCGGCAACGGCGCCAGAAATTTACTTGCTGCGCATAGTTGACGTATGTCTTTCCGTTCAACACGCTACCATTGGGAACCCCAAGAGGAAGGTGTGATGCGTACAACAGTAAGTTTCCCTCAGTAAGAAACCAAGGTTTATCGAACCAGTAGGAGCCAAGAAGCACGTCGAAGGTTGATGGCGACGGAGTGTAGTGCGGCGCAACACCAGGGATTCCGGTGCCAACGTGGAACCTGCACAACACAACCAAATTACTTTGCCCCAACGTGACAGTGAGGTTGTCAATCTCACCGGCTTGCTGTAACAAAGGATTAGATGTATAGTGTGGATGATGATGTTTGCAGAAAACAGTAGAATGAGTATTGCAGTAGATTGTATTCGATGTAAAAGAATGGACCGGGGTCCACAGTTCACTAGTGGTGTCTCTCCCATAAGATAAATAGCATGTTGGGTGAATAAATTACAGTTGGGCAATTGACAAATAGAGAGGGCATGACCATGCACATACATGTTATGATGAGTATTGTGAAATTCAATTGGGCATTACGACAAAGTACATAGACCGCTATCCAGCATGCATCTATGCCTAAAAAGTCCACCTTCAGGTTATCATCCGAACCCCCTCTAGTATTAAGTTGCAAACAACAGACAATTGCATTAAGTATGGTGCGTAATGTAATCAACAAATACATCCTTAGACATAGCATTGATGTTTTATCCCCAGTGGCAACAACACATCCACAACCTTAGAACTTTCTGTCACTGTCCCAGATTTAATGGAGGCATGAACCCACTATCGAGCATAAATACTCCCTCTTGGAGTTACTAGTAAAAACTTGGCCAGATTCTCTACTAATAACGGAGAGCATGCAAGATCATAAACAACACATAGATTGATTGATAATCAACATAGCATAGTATTCCATATTCATCGGATCCCAACAAACGCAACATGTAGCATTACAAATAGATCATCTTGATCATGTTAGGCAGCTCACAAGATCCAACAATGATAGCACAATTAGGAGAAGACGACCATCTAGCTATTGCTATGGACCCATAGTCCAGGGGTGAAATACTCACACATCACTCCGGAGGCGACCATGGCGGTGAAGAGTCCTCCGGGAGATGATTCCCCTCTCCGGCAGGGTGCCGGAGGCGATCTCCTAAATCCCCCGAGATGGGATTGGCGGTGGCGGCGTCTCTGGAAGGTTTTCCGTATCGTGGCTCTCGGTACTAGAACTATTATCGACGAAGGCTTAAGTAGGCGGAAGGGTAGGTCAGGGGGCGACGTGA
Organism: Lolium perenne; assembly: GCF_019359855.2. Lineage (NCBI taxonomy): Eukaryota > Viridiplantae > Streptophyta > Magnoliopsida > Poales > Poaceae > Lolium > Lolium perenne. The sequence goes on from NC_067247.2 coordinate 92,281,555, forward strand.
GGGGCCCACACGCTAGGCCGGCGCGGCCAGGGCCTGGGCCGCGCCGCCCTGTTGTGTGGCCGCCTCGTCGCCCCACTTCGTTTCTCCTCCGGACTTCTGGAAGCTTCGTGGAAAAATAAGATCCTGGGCGTTGATTTCGTCCAATTCCGAGAATATTTCCTTACTAGGATTTCTGAAACCAAAAAACAGCAGAAAACATCAACTGGCTCTTCGGCATCTCGTTAATAGGTTAGTGCCGGAAAATGCATAAATATGACATAAAGTATGTATAAAACATGTATGTATCATCATAAAAGTAGCATGAAACATAAGAAATTATCGATACGTTGGAGACGTATCACTGGCCGAGGCGGCCCCACCATAAAGCGGCGCGCCCCCCTCCTGGGCCGCGCCGGCCTATGGTGTGGAGGCCGTGGGCCTCCCCCTGGCCTGCCCTTCTGGCTCCGTGAGTCTTCTGGGAAAATAGGCCCTTTGACATTAATCCCGGGGATTTTCCTGAAAGTTGAGTTTCTGCACAAAAACGAGACACCAGAGCAATTCTGCTGAAAACAACGTTAGTCCGTGTTAGTTGTATCCAAAATACATAAATTAGAGGCAAAACAATAGCAAAAGTGTTCGGGAAAGTAGATACGTTTTGGACGTATCAGCCCCTCCCTCCGGTACATCGCAAAAATTCTAATTAATATAGCTGGCTCTTCCGCATGCAAGTGGTCCCAAATGATTGATGGTTTTATGTATTGATAACCATCATATAAACTCCACTTTAGTGTCTAAGGCACCAAGATCCACTATACTCCTAAGCTTGGGATGTGCTATGAGTATCTTTTTATTGCTTAGTTCTTACCATATTTCCACGTATTGATTCTCGCTCTGTTGTGCCATTTTGTGCATCCGTGTCAAGATTCAGTGTTTCACAAACACTACCACCACAAGAAAGCAAGAAAAAGCTTATTGTGCTATATGAATTTATAAGATTTCAATATAATAGGGAGAGAAGGCGATAAAGAACATCCTCAAAATGTTTGTGAAAATGTTGGCGCGAAGGCACAAGGTTCGAGCCAGCAGAGAGCCAAAATGGGAATCACGATGGTGAACATTTTGTGCCCGAGTTACAGATCATGTATTCTTCTAACCGAAGACATATGTTGCGCATTTCCCCTTAATTTGCAAAGCTTAATCTGTTGTTCTTTATAACCGTATAGGTATGCAATGCCTACACTGGTTTGAATGATACTTTGGTGGAAAGCTAACATTTAAAGAGCAGCTAAAGGTATGTAAGCAGAAACTAAAACTTTTCTGACACTGCAACATTACATTTCTGCAACCACATTCTCTAAGTACACGTTTTCCATCTTGTAAAACCCTTCTCCTCGAGAACCGACAATAGGCACCGCTCTTGAGTATGCTTTGCTACTAGCAGGAGATTGTGGGTTGGGGATTGATTGCATCACAACGCTGCTGACGGACTTGCAGAACATCAAGGTTTATGCATCCTCCTCTCATTGTACTTCTATTCTTTGCGTAGTCATTTGCATTGTGAAATTTTAGGAGGTTCTTCTTTTCCCAACAAAAGAAGCCTCAACTACCTGAATAGTAGCTGCTATTTCTATTAAAGAAGGGAGAATAAACAACCATGTACTAAATGTAATTAGGGAGAAGTGATCCACTGAACAATATCATGTGCTCACATTGTTGCATGAAGTGATGGTGATGTAAACCATGTGAGCGCTCTTCCAAGGAAATAAACTATGCGAGCAATATATGTCGATTTGGAGGAACATTGACTAGTAAAATTTTGGCCACTTCGATGTTGGCAAAACATGAGTTCTATTATTGATAAAAGGGTTCTCGACCGATCTACATTAACCGAGATCAAACAGAAAATGTTGGCCACTCCAATGTAGGAAAAGCGTCCAACATGCATTCTTTATAGGTGTGCTTATTTGAGCGTGTGGTGGCAACCTCATGTGACTAGGCATGAACATTTTCATAAAGAATATTGATCTTCCGTGGAGATACTAGTGTGTGATCCTGTGACTCATTATAGTCATTATTACCCACTGTGGTTGCATAAAAGTTTCATAAATATTTCGATAACTAGATCAAAGTAAAAAAGGGCAAACTTGCATGTTTTTTTCCATCACGCTTATCACCCTTCTCTTTCCGACGAAGATTGTTAAGGGGAAGTCGAGTCGAGGGGGCTAAGAAAGTAAATTGTACCTAAAAGTTCTAGCTATGTTTAAAGTTGAAGTGTAACAATGAGAATGTTCTTAAAGAGTTTTGATAAAGATCAAGGAGATGTGTGTGGATTTTGTCTCTAAGGGAGCTCCACCACAACTCCTAAAAAAATGAAGCACCCTATCTTGCCAATTTCTAACCTCTCTTTCTCAGATATGTACCCATTCAAAGTTACAACCTATCCTTTTGGTACAATCAATGATGTAATCTTAACTTAGTTTAAGTATGACCATATTTGGTGACAAATTTCTCTTGTTGAGACAAAGCTTAATAAACCAGTTGGTTTGTCCTGAAGTACTATAGTATACAAAATACTAATGCTCATGTATGAGTTGGGTTGAAGTGTGATGGATCTCTAGACAAGTAAGCATACATATGCTGCAACACACGTCTTAATCATGTGGATAAAAGTCCACTTAAATAACAACTTCAGTTCTAAACCACATACATTATAGTGTAATTTATAGATATGTTCAAATCCCTAATTACATAAAGGGATTTTTATTTTCGTGCCCCTGGTTCCTTAGTTGTGCTCAGTTTTCCCCAGCCTCATAACTTTTCCTCAGTTTTCTCCTCCCTCTAGTTTGAAACCCCTCGGACGGGAGGGTTGCCGTCAGGTCAGAGGCCTTACCGTTACCGTTAATCTGACAGGTGGGGCTGCACAGATCGAGGTGGGGCTGCACAGAGGGCAGTTCCTCTCTGACCGTCTCGTGCTGACGGGTAGCCATCCATTTGTCGCTGACGCGTGGGCCGTTTTATTTCCTGATTGTATACGCGGTGCTGCCAATGACAAATGGGGCCGCTCTATAGGGCTGCCGCCGCCCCTGACCCGTGGGGTCGTCGATTTTTCAAGAAAATACATATATAACCGCTACGTGTGGCTGCAGCGACAATGACCAGTGGGGTCGTCTATTTTTCAGGAAAAGACATATACTACCGCTCTGTGGGGCTGCCGCAGCCAATGACCAGTGGGGTCTTCTATTTATTTAGAGAAAATTATATATTCCCGCTCTGTGGGGCCTCCGCAGCCAATGACCACTGGGGTCGTCTATTTATTTAGAGAATATCATATAGAGCCGCTCTGTGGGGCCGCCTCAGCCAATGGCAGGTGACTATTTTCGCAGCTTAATCTAAAGTGAATCTTATGCTAAACATGGTGCTTCCCGACGGTGACCTAGCAGTGGTGGCGAGCATAGCCGTTCTGACCATGCCGATATCGGCATCGTTTGGAGGCTGTGGTGCTCGAATCATGGTGGAAATTGCGATATAATTTTTTAAATGCATAATATATAGCTAGATCTCTAAATCGATGCATATGAAGCTACATATATATTCTTGGTCATAATTCCCTTATCTAAAGGGGATGGATGCATGGCTTCACGTCATCGTCACTTTCATCGTCAGTATCTTCGTCGTCCGAGTAGTAGTACATGTAATATTAATAGAGTCCATTTATTGCCTAATTCTTTCATGGAAAAATTTAGGTGGAATTTTCATGCAAGATATTAGTTATTAGCTCCGCCACTGATATTATGCAATAGTAACATAGTCTGGAAACGAAACGGAGGGCGAAATACATGTAGCCCCCATAATTAATCACATGCATCATATATGTGGGAACGCGGACGTACCTTCTTGACCAAAGGATCTTCATAGACGACGATGAAGAACTCCTCTATGATCAATGGCAGTGCTGACGGTGGTGGTGGCAATGATGATAATCCACGTGGAAGCCATGGCAATGGATCAAGTGTATGTGAACGAAGAAGAGAGAGGCAGAACCTATTGACGGAAGGGATGGCCGTTGTGGGTGTTTATAAGGGAGAGATGACCGTTGTAGGGGTTTACACAATAAATTAAGGAGGAGGTGACCGTTGTGGCCTTGTGGGGGTTTACACAATAAATTAAGGCTAGTCATAGTGCATAGTATCATATTGTTGTATCATGCATATGGTATTTGCCTATGATACTATCACTATAGTGGGTGGTATTATAGGGTAATATCATAATCTTCTAAATTTATTGTTTTGTAGAATCTCAATACAAAATGTGTGTACAAGATCTATTTAGATACTAGCACTATGGTCAGCCTAAGGAGGATATGATCGTTGTGGGGGTAGTCATCTAGGTTTTGTGTTTAGTCAAACTTCCCTTTAAACTTTGACCACATATATAGGAAAAAGTAGTAGCATTTATGACACTAATTTAGTATCCCGAGATCCCTTCAAATGGTAATTCATGATAGTTTATCATTTTACCGTAATGGCTACAAGAAATGGGTGATTGTTCATCATTTTACCGTGAAAAGTAATGCCTAAAAGAAATGGTAATTCATGATAGTTTATCATTTTACCGTAATGGCTACAAGAAATGGGTGATTGTTCATCATTTTACCGTGAAAAGTAATGGCTAAAAGAAATGGTAATTCATGATAGTTTATCATTTTACCGTAATGGCTACAAGAAATCGGTGATTGTTCATCATTTTTTGTGTGGAAAGTAATGGCTACAAGAAATGGGTGATGGTGTATCATTTTTTGCGTGGAAAGTAATGACTACAATAAATTGGTGATGGTGTATCATTTTTTGCGTGAAAAGTAATGGCTACAACAAATGGGTGATGGTGTATCATTTTTTGCGTGAAAAGTACAAATCGGTGATGGTTTATCATTTTTTGCGTGAAAAATAATACCTAAAAGAGTTTATAATTTATCTCGTGAAAAATAATACAGAAAATCAAACTTTAGCGTACTGGGTAACCACCCTTTAGCATACATAGAGGGTGGAAGCTAACCGCCGACAGAGAGAGAGAGAGGATGGTGGCCCCGACCAGAGAGAGATAGGGGTTATCCTGCCCGTTAAATCATACGATCAACGGTCGGCGGGCACGATCCGCGTGACATGGGCTAGACCAATTAGGGCAATGTTGGGCGTCTGTGAGAATTTGTGAAGGGAGAGGGCAAAACTGAGTAGTATCAAGAAACCAAGGGCAAGTGAGTAGTAAACAGACTAAAGAATTCAAATATGAGATTTAAAAAATGAAAAATGCGTGTTTTGTACAATGAAACCCATCTTGGCCTACCTCAAACTATTTGCAATACAAATATACATGAGTGTGAAAATTATGGCCTCATTCAGACAAAGTATGTTTTGGGGAAAGCTGTTTTGGGTAGGGCTTATTGTGGAAAACCATGCACCTTCATAGCTACTAGGTGATTTGAGAAGTGGCAATTTGTGGTAAAACTTGATTTATCTATGATTTATCTATGATTTGAGAAGTGGCAACTTGTGGTAAAGACTCCATGAGTAAGTGCCACTCTTTTTCGTAATTTTTTGCACATTAAATAACTCATTTAACTGGTTAATCCCATTTGTTGACTCTCTGTTGACCAGCCACTTGAGGGTAAAACTGAGTATATTGCACTAGCCAGTATTAGCACCCAAGGGGAAAACTGAGCACACGAAAAATGCTAGTATATGACTCGAGGGTATACCTGAGTATATCTAAATTTCCAAGGTTAGACTCGAGGACGCGTGTTGCGGTGCAGAAGTGGAAGACGTGCCATTGTTGACGCGTGTCGCGGTGCAAACGTGCACTAGTGGACGCGGGTCACATTTAGGACGCGTAAGCCCCTCTCTCCCTCCCTCTGCACACAGTATGTCTCATTCTCGCTCAAGCACTAAACCACGCCTCTCACGTCCCATCAACTTCTCCAAATCGAAGGAAAAACCCCAACCGCCGTACGAGCCCTGCCGGCGATGGAGAAGAAGAATGCGCCGACGGCCATCGCCCCCGAGCCCGTCGCCTCCGAGCCCGTCGCATCCGAGCCCGTCGCCGCCGAGCCCGTCGCCGCCGAGCCCGTCGCCTCCAAGCCCGTCGCCTCCAAGCCCGTCGCCGCCGAGCCCGTCGCCTCCGAGGGCGGCGCATCCAAGCGCGGCGCCTCCGTGAGCTGGGCCTCTCTCGTGGGTGACGGACCACTTCACAAGATCGGCGAATGCTTACTGGCGAATGAGGAGTACGTGGACGCCTACTCTGCTATGAGGCAAGTCTGTAGAAATTGGCGCTCAGGTTTACCTGAGCCCGACGTGCACCTGCACGAATGGATCATGGTAGACCACGCCCTTCCACGCGCCGCTGAGTTCACCTTCCTCCAACTCGGCACATCCCGCTACGTCACCATAGATCTATCGGAAGTTCGTGCAAGGTTCAAATTCCTCCAAATTCCTCCATATCTATAGGGTTAATATATTCTTATTTTCAATCTTAGTGTTGAATGTTATCTTCATCAATATATTTTAGATACTACTTCGTCGGCTTTTGCCGTGGTGTCATCGTGCTTGCCCAGAAGAACCCGCCGCACAGGATACGGCTTCTGAACCCACTCACAAAGGCATCGAACACTATGTTTGAGGCGCAGATGCCATCTGTTTTTCTGAATTCAGTTGCTGTGATCAAATCCCCGACTATGGTCTTCGTTTGCTCACATTACCCGAACGAAATTAGTTGGGTCGATGAGAGCACTCCAACTAAGGATATATATGAAGATTGGGGAGATGGTAGTTTTTCGATGGAGAACCATAGTTTGTGTTGCATTACCCCGTTCAATGGTGAACTGTATGCAATAGCTGTGGATAATTTTGAGTCCGGAAGAATAGTGTGCACCAATGTCTGATTTGCAGCAGCAGCGAAACCTGTCAAGATGGAGACACTAATTTCATTTCCACAACTTGGAAATGACAAGTTCTATCTTGTGAAGTCGGATGGTGATCTGCTGCTTGTGTTGTTGGACAACATGCTTTTGGAGGACCAACCATTGGTGTACCGTGTGGACACTCAGAGCCGCTCTCTCCATCCGGTCAGTAACATTGGCAGTCATGCCTTCTTTGTGCATTATATCCGGTGTATCTCCATCGACACCACAGTGCACCCGACACTTCTACCTGGCTGCATCTACTACGCCAATTTGGGTTATATCAGAGAGTACATTCATGATACAAAGGCCTGGGATGAGTGGCCACGATATGTGAATAGAATGGGAAACTACGGTCTGAGAAATGAACATAGGCCATACCGTCTGGAGGATGTATTGGCCGCATACTGCAGACGGAAGGAGTTCAATGAATATTTCCTTGGGATAATGCACGGATGGGACGACAAAGAAATATATGAGCAATGAGGAATCTTCTAGCTGGCCATACATTGCGTGCGTCTTGTATTTTTTTTCATCTTAGTTTGTCGTGAACATTAACAATGTTATTGGCTGCTTTTGGCTGTTGTATGCAGTTTATGTATTATACGTTTTCTGATTATGCTGCTGTGAATTTATCATATACTAGCTTCTAGATTTGTTGCCATATTGGGCAAAAAACGAGGGTCAAAAGGCAGAAATGGAGAAGCTTCTCTAGATTTGATACTAATTTGGTGAAAAAGACAGAGAGAGAAAGAGGGGAAAAGGTGCTCTTAAAAGGGAAAATGCCAATTTGGGCCGAGAGAGACAAAACTGAGCTCCTGCTCACGTGCAACCAAACGCTATCTCGTCCTATCCCACGCGGTCCCTTTCTACCAGCTCCACGCGACGAGGGCCCACACGACGCGGCCCCACACGTCAGCACAGCACGGAACGATCAACTTAACGGGAATCCTGCCGTCTGAGTTGCTTCTGCGGGTTTCAAACAAGGACTTGGGGAAAACTGAGGAAAAACTAAGGAGCTGGGGAAAACTGAGCACAACTAAGGAACCGAGGGCACGAAAATAGAAATCCCTTACATAAATTATTTAAATTGTTAAGAACCTACATATAGGACATAAAAAACTAAAAACACATTTGGTAAAACACATTCTTAATAAAAATTAAACATACATGCCAAAACAAACTGAGACTATTTCACAATCATGAAACATGTAGTAATTACAATATTCCTTTTTAGCAGAAAACTACTGAACAAGATGTGAAAGTTACTAAAGTAACCTGAACTGAGATGCTATAATACATTGTCTCATTTTCCACTTTCCATACATGTTTTGAGAAACATTTAGAGCTACAAAACCTATTGCAGAACTTGAAGCTGGCTAGAGAACATAATTTAGTGGCCATAAACTAATTGCATTAGCCCTTGAGTTATCATAGGTGGTGTTGTAAGATAATTATTTCACAAATAAAGTAGACACCGAGTAAAGATCCAAAGTTACAAGTTATGTTGTATCAATTATATTAAGGAGTGTTTCTTACCAAATCATAACTTGCATGCGGCAACATCATACATTGGTCTTAAGATGAACCTGATTTTGAGAATCAAATTTATGCAATCAATGAACAAGATATACATAAAACTTAGACCAAATTCATCTACTTAATCAACATTCAAGATATACAATTGACGCATCCCGTTAGATTTTTATAAAAATATGATAAAAGGAACCATTTACAACAATTTTGTAACTATGCTTTTTTTTGAAATGAATGTTTTTACTATTTTACCCACCCATGTCATGGCCCACCAAAGGCCTTTCCCAATGATTATTATATCTTAGCGCGCTATTATATGAAAAACGCCACCGTGACACCATAATTAAAGAAGAACTAGATGATTCCCGGCGCGTTGCTGCGGAATTTCTTAAGGATATACATGAGCAAACATTGAAAAAGTAAGGATGATATCGATGTTTTCTTGTGTTGCAACTTACATGCCATTATCTCAATTAGAGAGTGTAACATAGCTTGGCACTGCATGCAAAAATATAGATACATGTATTTGGATGCAGCTAACATTTATACTCAAAACCGCAGATGTTAAATGTTTATATGTTTCTGATACAACACAAAATATCTCTAGGATAACCCTTACAATAAAAAAACAAAGATTTCTTTAGGGTTAAACAATGGGATAAAATTCACTGCAAAATATGCACATATATGTACATATACCCCACTACTTTAGATATATTCCTCTACAACGATCACAAATACAATATGAACCTGGAGTACGTATATGAAGCAAGGGATCAAAATCAAAGCCAGTGACAATGGAAAATCAGTTATCACTCTTGTATGTACTTCGGCGTAGACTATTGGTAGTTTGGTACATTCAGTGGAATATATTATTTGGCAAAGTAAGATCTAGAAAATTAGAACTTCCCAAATCACTCCATGATGTTTACAATTTCTTGAAGCCCATCTTCGAATTCACTAAAATACATCACACGAATGGACGATAGCCAAGAACAAAAACGTGAAGAAATTATCCATGCAAATTGAAGGAATTATCCATACAACAACTAACTACTAAATATTTGTGAGGGACATGAGTTACCTTAAAACCAAAACAACCCCAAGAAACAATAATCAGCAGATTAAGGAGTCTGAAGCCTGATATTTTGCATCTCCCTTGTTGTTGGTGGAACTAAAACAATCGAATAAAACTAACTAGAAATATGAAAAGAGGCAATGGATAATTTATCAGTCACCTAGCTTGGAGTCGCCTCGGGATAATCTAAATAATGGCTTAGGAATGTATTGACTCGTATCAGGACATAGGTATTTAAAGGTCCAGCAAACTATTTGGCTACTTCCATCGGTTTCTTACGAATAATTCCTTCAGTTTTGTGTTGAATTAAAGTGGAGGGCCCATGGAGGACAGAACAAGGTAGATGGAAAGAACCGTGTGTTGCATTCATGATTTTTTTGAGAAATCCATCATTAGAAACTTCAAGACGAATATGTGCACACCTTTTATGGAAGATGAATACTCCTAGTATTTTTTTTGTACAAAGAATACTCCTAGTTGATGTGCTATTAATAGGTAACACGGATTTCTTATAGGGTGGAGCATTGTTGTTCTGGGATGAGCGTCTCCTTTACAAAACAAATAGAAGCCACAACATCAATGTTTCAATTAGCTTGTGGTGTGCAGCTCAAAATGCGGAACATTCATGCCATGCTGATAAACTTGAAGACGAGCGTGCATAGTTTTTATGGAGATGAATACTCCAAGTTGATGCACTATTAATAGGTAGCAATTTTTTTTAAAGTGGGGCATTGACGTTCTATGATGAGGGTCTCCTTTGCAACCCAGATAGAAGCCACACCATCAATGTTTTGATTAGCTTATGGTGTACAGCTGAAAAAGCGGAACATGCATTCCATGCTGATGTGGCAGGCCTGCATGATGTAGCACACTAAAATTCCTTGCTTCAATTTAGATATCATAGATGAGATTGGTGTTGTAGCTTAACGAACATGTGAATCTTGCACGTGGGTATAGTAAAAAGTTACTAACCTAATCATGCATTGAGACAAAAAATCATTAACTTTAGATGCAACCCCTATTCCTTTCATCCATAAATAAGTATTCTTTTAGGTTTTATCTTAAAAGGTTGACTAACTTTATAGAAACTGGTAGCAACATTTTTGATAGAAGATTAGATAATACGAAACAGTATTCCAAGATACATGTGGCGATAGTAATTTCAAAAGACAATGTATCGAGGTAGTGTTTTTTCTAAAATATAGTATACCCCTATCTAGAATAACGTTAAGAGATGGTGCATTGGATATGACATACTCCCTCCTATACTTAATAAGTGTCAAAATTTAGTACTATATATTTATTGCTGACATCTAATCACGCTCTAAAAGTTAGATAGAGAATTTACAAACTCAAGCATCTCAAACTTAGAAACTACCATTCTATCTCCCTATTTCTCTGGCATAGCAAGCAAAACTACCAAAGAGATGAGATATGAAGGAGGAAGACGATCATATAAGGAATAAATATGGTGTTTTAGTTCATGGAAGCATACACTTCGTTTATTTTGAAATGCATCCTAGGTAATTTTGAAATGTAAACGAAATTAAAATAAAAATCCGCAGTACATCTTCGTGTTACGTGGCCACAAAGCCGTTTCATTAAAAATCAACTTATCCCGTGGCGTGTGTATGAGAGATAAAATTTGGTGCTAGAAATAGGGCTTTTCACAAGTTAAATGTTCTCTTGTTTACATAGACCATTAAAAATACCAGTTTTTGCGAAACTTGAAAAGCGCACATGTACATGTAGAATTTTTGTCAAAAAGGTTTCAACACTTCGAAATATGTTTTTCGGTAGAGGATTGGAACCGATTTGTGTTTTACGAAACACATTACAAACGTAGATAACGGAATTGAATTTCCGCTAAATAAAGCTCTGTTGAAGTTGCATCTGGATAGACAACAGAGTAACTCAGTACATACAAATAAATAAAAATTGAGAAATATAAAACGTGGGGATCATAAAGAAAACACTAAGCGGCCGGGAAGCAAATAATTTGTTTGTGTCACATTGTGACTATCCATCTGAGCTGTCACGCGCGCATGGCATGCATATACGGCATCCAACGCTCAGCCCCGACAGCGGTTGCCGCCAGAGCACCGCGCCGTGTCAGCCTCCTCGACTGGTGTAACCCATGCAAGCCTCCGCAGCACCACGTACCCCTCCTCCTCCCTACGTGTCACCGCTTCTTCCAGCTATATATGGCGCCCTCGCCTCTCCCCTCCACCTCAGTTCACAGTCTCATCCATTCTTCACACCACTTCACATCGCGATCGATCTTCGAATCGTAGCCGGAGCAAGCAGCGTAGGAGAGCAATGGCGGATCGCGGGAGCTACGGGCAGCACGGCCAGTACGGCTACGGCAGCAGGCAGCAAGGCCAGTACGGAGGGCAGTACGGCAGCGGGCGCCCGATCACCGATCAGGTGAAGGGGATGCTCCCGGAGAAGGGCCCCTCGGCGTCGCAGGCGCTGACGGTGGCGACGCTGTTCCCGCTGGGCGGCTTCCTGCTGGTGCTATCCGGGCTGCTGCTGGCGGGCACCGTGGTGGGGCTCGCACTCGCCACCCCGGTGTTCCTGCTCTTCAGCCCCGTCCTGGTCCCGGCGGCGCTGACCATCGGGCTGGCCGTGACCGGCTTCCTCACCTCGGGCGCGCTCGGGCTGGGCGGCCTCTCGTCGCTCACGGTGCTCGCCAACACGGCGCGCCAGGCGTTCCAGAAGACGCCCGACTACGTGGAGGAGGCGAGGCGCAGGATGGCCGAGGCCGCGGCGGCCGCGGGGCAAAAGACGGAGCAGGCGGGGCAGGCCATCCAGAGCCGCGCGCAGGAGGCTGGCGCAGGAGCGGGCGGCCACACCGGCGGAGGCGGCGCTCACACCGGCACCCACACTGGCGCAGGCGGCGCTCACACCGGCACCCACACCGGCGCAGGCGCCAAGGGGTCGTCTTAAGCTAGCAGAACCTGCTTGCCGGCCACGCGCGCGGGTGCGAGTGGAGCGCGCGTGGTGGAGTTCCGTACGTGTCCAGGCATATCTCTGTTGCCTTCCCGAGCGAGTGTCTGTCAGTGTTGTGTGCGTGCGTGGTAGTGTCCCATGAGCGTCGTGTGATGTTAGTACGTTCGATCAGTTCAGTTCCGAGTTATGAATAAGAAAGGCCGGCCGGTGGAGTTCTGTACTTGCGTTAGCGGTGAACCTGCCGGCAGCAGTATACATGTATATGCAACCCTCTCTGTAAGGGGAACGATGAGTAAATCTGTGGTTTCTTTCGTTACTGAACTTGCTGAGAGGCTTAATAAGGATTCCTAATGGTCTTGTTTAACTCTTGCCATCTCGCCGTAGCTTTTCCATACTTTCTTGGCGGTCCATCAATCCACGTGCATTGCTCCTCGATCTGCCCTAGGGGTGGCGTTTCATGTCATGCATCCAGATAGACCAGGCCCCAAGAATGATAATTTCCATTAAAAAATGGTTTGCTGAGCTGATCTTTGAGCTTTGAAATGCATTCCGAATGAGAGTCTGCTTCTAGAATGACTAGGGAGGGACATAGGTAATTCCAGCAAGCCTGAGTAAACGGGCAATGAAAAGAAGATGTGATCTGGTAAAATGCTTTCACTGAAGCATGTCCCTTGTGTTTAATCCTTTTTGAAGAAGAAGCCAGAAGAAAACTATGTTTCTGCTGGATCATAGATCATTACCATCATCATTTGATGCATCAGTCACATGGTCACTGAAACTGTGAGAGCGGCAAGTGAAGATCAGATAGTGTCTCACTAGCAACAACAAAGCTTGATGTATCCAAAGGGTGCAGATAGAAATGCCGCAGCTTTTGCTCATGACATCCATGACATTTATCTTTCCAAAGAAGGATTCCATTGGTTGAGTACAAATAACAACTAAATAACAATTTGCTCGTTGTGTTGCGTCTTAATATGGGCCAGTTCGACTCATCGAACTTTTTGACCGAGTAATTAGTCAGATTGGCATCACCGTGCCCATGAGTGGAACCTGTCGTTAGCAGTTCCAGGAAGCATGCATAGCATCAGTACTCCTAGTTTTTAAAATATTTAAAAATTATGTATTTTTCTTCAAAAAATCGTCATATTTATTTATAAATATATACACATGTACTGAATACTCGTGTGAAGTTTGGTATAAATTGCATTGTATTTTGAATAAATTTGTAGCTATGTATAGAAGTAGATTTTTGGTCAGAAATTTATTTCTTTATATAGTTCAAAATACAACATATTTCTCTCCAAAATTTCTACCGTACCTTCAAAATATTTATATGTGTGCACGTATTTAATTTTATATTTTTTAAAATCCAAAAAATATGATTTTTAAAAATCAGAAGCACTGGTGCTCATGTGTCGAACACATTCGACACCCTTTCGATAGTTCCATAATTGAATAACATATTCCATGATAAATTTAAATGTTTATACGACGACATCTTTAACTTACAATACATTAGGAAATATATCATACATTATTGCCTCTAGGATATATTTCCAACACCCAGATCCTTCATAACAAATATCCCTTCTAATCATTCATTTTTATTATGTTCAACACACTACCTCCTCATAGTACGAGGGCTCACCACCAACAGTCTTGAACACATCCCGAGGTGGTGGATATTTACTAGAAGGTAACCGGAATCTTTCAATTCTCCTCAACTGTTGTATTGGTGGTAAACCAGATGTCCTATCATCATAATCATCATCATCAAACAACAACTGCCAATTGTCCTGACTTGCATTGCCTTCATCAGTTACAACGCTATCTTCAACATCATCATATCCCCCATAATTGTCATGCAATTGGAGAGGATTAATTGGATCCATGTCAACCTGAGGTGTGTTGGTCTACGGTTTCTTTGGTTTCCCAATATCTTTAACTCTTTGATTTGATGAGCGCTACATATCGACATCTCATAGTCTTTCTATTAACCAGGCCCCACAACCTATAGCTAAATCCTTCATTTGGATTTAACACATACTGCTTTGTCTCGGTATCAAACTTGGACCTCTGATCCGTTAGGTGTGCACAAATTCTCTAAACCCAAAGACCTCCAGATGCTTGTGCGATACCTCTTTTCCTAACCAAAATATCTAAGAAATATCACCTACAAGAGGAACTGAGGGCATTAGTTTGGTACATAAATTGCATCCGATAATGCTTCAAGAAAAAAATAATTAGGTAAACTTGCATGAGGTAGCATAGTTTTGAGCCATTCGATGAGTGTCATGTTCCAGCTTTGTGCAAGATCATTGAGATAAGTTGTATTTGGCGGTGCCTTCTCAAGATTAATGCCAAACTTTGTCCAATATCTCTAAAATGGACATTGTTCTTCACCACCATTGTTTGATCTCATGTACTTTAGTTTCCTTCTAGTTTCTCTTTCAACTTTGGCATGTAAATCCTTGAAGACTTTGAGCACTAGATACTTGTTTTTCAACACACACAGAAAAGTCTTACATGAATGGTCATCACGAAAATGTCACAAAGTGTAGTTCTCTAGCAAAGGATTTTTAGTCATGGAGCAAGCATTAGTGTCAAAAATATCTAGAGCATTCTCCGCATGATGTGGCGGGAGTGTACAAAATGCAACCTTACGTCGCTAGAAAAAAATATTCTCATGGCTTCAAGGTTATACCTTTCAACTCAGGGAGGACATACATGCAAGCAAAATCTATATGCACTTCTAACTCATATACGCATAGCCTTTTCCGCCACACTTGAACTGAAGTGTAATTCTTAGTGGTATTTAGGACTTCATTTCTGATCTTAGTTTTAGTCACATCTAGACAACCTTGTTTGGTTCCTTGAGCCACAATCAAAGATCCTTTGGTGACAAGGGATTAACTTGTCAATGTCTACGGGTTGTAGACTAGGGTTTGAGTCGGAAGTAGAGGGCAAGTAGATCTCGAAGGTTTCAGCCGAAAAGTGCTCGACAGTATGAAAACTAGGGTTTGTGAGATAATGAATCGATGCATTCTTTGTCCCTCGACTCCCCCTTATATAGGAGGCGGAGCCGAGGGATTCGTGATACACAAGTTACAGAGTCCGGGAGGGTTTCCAACTCATCCCGCAAGATTACAAGTATTGTCTCCTAATACAACTCTAGCTTTCCTTTATAGTAAACTGGGCTTCCGATTCTTCTTATCTTTCGGGTCGTGGGCCTTCAGTAAACCCCGGGTACCATCTTCGGCAGGCCCATTGGGGATGCCTATGTCATTTGGCGA
This sequence comes from Lolium perenne, assembly GCF_019359855.2. NCBI lineage: Eukaryota > Viridiplantae > Streptophyta > Magnoliopsida > Poales > Poaceae > Lolium > Lolium perenne. Next base: position 92,297,342 of record NC_067247.2, read on the forward strand.
GCTTGCATGTTCGACCCCAAAATAACTGCAATGGTTGATGCCCTCAAGCTTTCCCACTAACAACATATTCAACCGTATATCAAGAACATGCCACAAATTACCAGTCACCAATTACCGATGGAACACTGCTTCTTGTCACATGGCTAATAATGTTGCAGGTATATGACGTGAAATACGTGTGTGATGTGAAAAGATGCACATGTATCCACAACCCAACTCATGTCATGATCATGACCAACACTATAGCATTCCTCGTCATTAATTACTAGATAGTTCTCATCTTGTGAAGTCATGAGGAAATCACTCTCACATTTTTGTTTTCTTTGCATGTTTACCCTCTACAAGCTCCTTTTTGTATTGCCTACATTCAGACTTCTTGTGACCCGACTTCCCGCAATGAAAGTAAGTAAACATTTTCTCTATTTTGACTTTGATCTCCTCCAGGTTTTTTTTCTTTGCCTTGCTGAAATATGGCTTGACTACATTCATGATTTTCATTCTCAGTGGTATGACTCATCCACATATGCATTATAAGAGGGGACATCATCCTTATCCTAGCTTCTTTTAGCTTCTTCATTTAGCGTGATATTCTTCACAATCTCCAATGTCAGGCATGGAACTCGGTAACAAAAATGCTTACACGTCGTCCTCAAAGTTGACTTCATGGCTGAAAGTTGGACTATATAGCACTGGAAGGTATTCAAGTGTTCAATCGCACTGCTGGGCGGGCTGAGCCGAGCGTCGTTCCAAGGGCTTCGTCTTCGGGACGGCAACCTCGGCGTACCAGGTCGAGGGGATGGCGGCCGGAGGCGGCCGCGGGCCCTCCATCTGGGACGCATTCGCGCATACCCCAGGTGATTCGTTCGTCTGTCTGTTGATTACCACTTCACTTCACTTGTGCTAAGCTAACTCTGCTTCCATAACCGGTACTACCCCACTTGCCAGTACACGTTTGTGTTTAGTGCTTAGGACACTCCGATATAATTTCTGTCAGATTCGCAAAAAAAAAAGATATATTTTCTGACAAGTATTTGAACATTTGTGAAGGACAAGATAGATCACACGTCTTACTAAGAGTATTATGTACTACGTAGTAGTACCAAGTACGAAATCCTAGACAACAACCAATTCAGTTCTTACATAGACTGGCAGCTAAGCTAAACACTCGGTTTTCAATTCAAATTGAGATTCAAAGTGTATTACTGCGTTAATCTTTGTCTTCCTCCGCACTAACATTTGCGTATTTTGTGCTGCAATGGACAGGAAATGTTGTAGGGGACCAAAATGCAGACGTTACAACAGATCAATATCATCGCTACAAGGTACAGCAACCAAAGTAAACAGAGCCACATCTCGTGGTCTTCAAAGTTCAAACCAACATACGAGTAATACTAACTGCTTCCATACTAGAAATTAGTTCAATTTTTGCTCTTGAAAGTTTTAATGGTCCTTTGGTTTTTTTTTTGGAGCAATCTACACAACATAGTTATCAGAGATGAGCTAATGGCAATATCTATCATGTCTTGGTTAGTGAAGTGATGTCTGACCGAGTTTTCTATGAGAGAAATATCGGTACCCATTCAAAAATACACTGCATAGATCACAGTTCTCAAAGTTGAGCTGATTGACATGTCCCAATGCATTACTAATTGTAAATAGTACTATATATGCGTTGCTTTCTTCTGAGGAAACATTAAATATTCACCATACAGCTGCTGAGAAAGAACTACCGGGCCTTACCATCGATCCTTTTATGTTGGCACAGGAAGATGTTAATCTCATGAAGGGATCTTTTACGGTAGGGACAGAGAAATACTAACCGTTCAACCACCAAGATCCAAGGGCTGAGGGAGACCAATACTTGTTAGGCAAAGCAGTAGTATTTTTCCACCAAAGAGTAAAATAGGAAAATTTCTGCTTGCATATGGAAAAATTTGGGGAGATCTAAATCTGTGCACTCGGCTAGGCTGCTTCCCGATCCCATTCCACTTCTGCAAATAACATTTTCCTTTTTAGGCCATCTCCAAATAGGCTGCCACATAAATAATAATAGATCAATTTTCGATACGTTTGTATTTGGATGCGGCGTCACGCATAAACAAAATAGGGCTCGGTCCGTTTGCAGCGGAAGGTGGCCCCAACAGGCCTAAACCGCAAAAAAAAAGTGCTAAAAATGAGTTAATTAGTAACTTAATTTACATATACTAGGACAATGCCCGCGCGTTGTTGCGGATGACCTGACCGAAATATGTTCACTTCAAAAAATAAAACAAAAAGAATTCTCTGTCATTTTGCCAGAATAAACTAAATTACATCAGTTGTGCCTAAATTAGGGAGTTTTTAAGATGACCGTAGAAAAAGAACGAGGAATGCCTACATACCTGAAGATATAAGGGGGGACCCATGAGCAGTATCATGATTACCTTAGAGCATCTCCAACGGACGCGTCAAAAGACGCCCGCGCGGTAAAACCATCAGTTTAGTGTGTTGGTGACGAAAGAATCCGCTCCAAAAAAAACGCGTGAAAATATCAGGCGCGACACGTCGTCGGCCGCCGCTGAAACCTCCCTCCCGCCACGCACCGCCCCCGCCAATAGCTTCACTTCAAGGACTGTGAGTCGCTCGCGGAGCGTCACTGCCTCACCCTCGGCACCCCCGCCCGCCGCAAGTAGCTTCAACAGCATGAAGATGAACACGCCGCAGCAGAACTCTGAAAACTGATCTTGTCATACCATATATTAAGATTCGAACAGCTTGCAGCTCATCTCTTCTTCCTTTCAATTGCAGATCATGCAAGGCGCGTTTAAATTACCAGCCAACAATCCCTCCTTTCTCAATGTGCAGCACATGCAGCCTTAATCCTCCTTTCCTTTTAATTCCATAACCGGCAGCGTGCAGGTCTACCTTGTATGTCCAGGATCTAGACGTGGCTCTATCCCATTGTATTGCTGCTTGTTTCTACGGAACTGCGGAACGTATATAAATAGGTTGGAAGCAGTACAAAGGAGCGAGGTGGGACTATTTAAGTCAATGCGTTCACTCATATTTCCATGGTCCTGGACGGTCTTGAGTTTAATCTATAAAAGGCCACTTATTTGTCTAGCGTCCTATAAGAGAAGGCCCAGCACTCCAACAACGTGCCTCAATTTTTGTATACAGCGATCCAGCCCAGTATGGTTGACGGAGATACGAACCAGCAACCATGTTCGCAGTTCTGACGTAGAAGCGAACAGGTACGTACAGAATATCATTTAGCGGTGGCAGACACTGTAATATGTTCTTACTTGGGAGGGTAAAATTGGAAAGAAAAAAGACGGACGAAATTTTTGGGGAGAAACCTTCCTTCCTTTATTAGTAGGTAGTATATATAGATTTGGAACCGAAAGCACCCTAATTGAAAAAGAAAAAAAAACATAGGATAATACCGCTGATGCTAGTCGGCCGCCTCCAAGTCCTCGTTGATGAGGTCAATGAAGACCTGCGGCAACTGCCACACATTGGCCGCCGGAGGAGGCGGCGAAAGGTACTCCAGTCCTGGCGGTAGTGCAGGCGCCACCCCGTCCTCTTAGGAGGCCCGGATGACCTTGTCGAGGAGGGGCCATTTGGCGCGCTCCTCCGCCAAGGGGATGGCCTCCGCGCGCGTGATGGCCTCATTCTCCGTCAGCTCCGCGGCATCCTCCTCCATTGGCTAGAAGTCGAGGTCGCCGTCATGTTCAGGCGTGTCCTCCGTGCCGCCTCCTGGTACACGGTCCTCAGAAGCGTCGGCGCCCCAGCGGGAGAGGATCTACGTCACCGTGGCGGTGACGTACATCTTCTGGGAGGCCGGTGCCCCCATGCCGTGGGGTGACGTGCACCTCCCCCACGGGTGGCACCTGAGCACAGATCGGGTTCCGGTGCCACCGATCCCGGCCACCGGCCGCGCCCGCCTGGCGGAGATCCAGCGGCACCACGCGCAGCTTCCGTCAGACCTCCGGGAGGACCCCGCCTACGACGAGAAGAGTCCCTACTTGGACCTTTGGTTCGAGGTGGAGCACGATGCGCACCGGCGCACGTTCTTCGCGTCGCGCACGCCGATGGTGAGGCCTCGCTCGGAGCCTCGCACGCCGGGGACATCGGTGAAGAGGGAAGGCCGCCGCCCCGGTGGGCTCTACATCGATGAGCCCGTTGTCCATAGCGGGCTGCACCACAGGTGCCGCCCGACGAGGAGGACGACCCCGAGCTGCGCGCCGCGCTCGCGGCATCAGTCGAGGTAAATGACCTCGAGGAGCTGGCCAAATGGCCGCATCTCGCCGAGGTGCTCCGTGCCTCCGCGCTGGAGGAGGAGGCCAAGAAGGCCAAGGAGGACGTCGACGCTTGGGAGTTACTCGCCATGGCGCGCCAGCAGGAGGAGGCCACGCGCTAGGCCGCGCTCCGAGAGGAGGAGGAGCGCCACCTCCGCCTCAAGCATGATGCGGAGCTGCAGGCCGCTGCGGCTGGCACGCCTGCGTAGGCCTGTCAGCCCTTCGAACCCTCAGTCCGCCTGGGAACGCGCACAGTGGTCGCTCTGGCCGGAATCCCCGGCGCGCTCCGGCGTGTCCAGCCGCAACAGCACTTGGGAACGACGTGTTCTACTGGGACTATGCGGCGCGCCAGCGGCCACCGCGTCCCAAACCCTAGCTTAGGGTTTACTATTTTTTTAATTAAAGCCCATATACAGCTTTCTTTTGTATAAATTTGCCCAAAATAGGGCTAAGTTTAATGATCCAAGTTTAAATTTAATTTTTTTTTGTTTTTGCGGTCTTTTTTATTTTGGGTTGCGTCCGTGCATTGGGTGCACTGCGCGACCCAAACGGACTGTCGGCCATGTCTCTGTATCCGCGCGGCCACCCAAACAGCCACATCCGAACGGCCCGACATGTCCGGTTTGGGTCTCAACGTTGGAGATGCCCTTAGCCCGCGCCTATCCTACGGCTCTCCCCACCCGGGTTATCGGAGGATTTGATCTTCCGGTGGACGCTCAGCAGTCTCCTTAAAAGAAACAACGAACAGTACAAAGCAACAAAAAAATTGAAAATTACAATGAGATCCTTGAGAAGCCCTTCATATTCAACCTCCAGACCGTGTCGACGGTGCGTCGCCGCTGTTGCTCCTCCTTAAGTCGGCCTAATATTGTTGGTTGCGGACGAAAATTCGCTAAACGAGTAAAAAACACATCCGCTATTCAACAATCGGAAGCCCACGTGTACTACGGGAACACAATAGTCAAGTTTTTTTTAATGCGGGATGATTAGAGCTGAGGCAGTCGTTTCATTGTTCACCTATGGCAGGTGCAAGGATGTGAGCAGATGGACGGGGGAATAATGTGGACGGATTGATCCTTACACGGAATAAATCCAGGGTCCAACCTGCCTTTACACGGAATAAAAATATACCGAAACATTACCTGCCTAAACTACTCTGCTCAATACTACTCGTCTATGAGACTAGTAATTTGTACCGTAAAAAGGCTCCTCATGAAAGGATTAAATTTCGATGCCTACCGGTTTTCTATCTCATGGTCCAGAATCTTCCCAGGTATTCTTGGCTGGACTGTGGCGTCCAGTACATAAGTCCAATATAATTCTGAATGAAACGCGAGCTGTTACCACCACTGATTCATCTTTGACTTCTGTAGATGGTGATGGAAAAGTTAACACAGAAGGTGTTGCGTATTACAGTAATCTCATAGATTACCTTCTTCAGAAAGGTATAGCATGTAACTAAGCATCTATTTCTTTCATTTTATCTTGTGGGGAGCTCAGCATCTATTTCAACCTCTGAAACTTCCATGGGAACCTGAATACATTCATATCTGAATCTTTCCATGAAAACTAAGCAGGCATTACTCCTTATATCAATCTTTACCACTCTGATCTCCCTCTTGCACTTCAGAAGAAGTATGGAGGCTGGTTAAATGCAAAGATGGCGTAAGTAAAATTAGTGCTCAATCTTTGTGTTGTACTCATGTGTTACATTTACCTATCCCATTTTAGAGTTAATGCAGTCATGTACTCATGTATCAGTTACCCTTTGTACATTAATTCAACTATCTATTAAAAGTGACTTCACATATTGATGAATGAACATTATGCATTTGGAACTTTTTGTATGTTTACCCAAAAGTAAACCGCCCTACATATAAGCAATCTGTATGATTTTCTAGGTAAATGCTGAATGCTATATCTCTAACGTGGAAGATTAAACAATGAGTAATGCATGACTATCTTCCTCATATTTGTTTTGTAGGGAACTATTTGCAGACTATGCTGATTTTTGTTTTAAGACCTTCGGCAATCGTGTAAAACACTGGTTTACATTAAATGAACCAAGGATTGCTGCACTTCTTGGTTATGATGCAGGGTCGATTCCTCCTCAAAGGTGCAGCAAATGCGCTGCTGGTGGAAACTCAGCAACAGAACCTTACATTGTTGCTCATAACTTTCTCTTAGCACATGGTTACGCAGTCGCAAGATACCGAAATAAGTATCAGGTATTTTTATAACTGAACTTAAGAGTAAAATTATAACATGATGAGCTTTCTGGAGTGTTGTTTTGAATTACTTTTCTCTTACAGACCAAGTGTGCATTAATTATGGAATAATTCCCCCCAACATGATTTTATTTTTATTATTGTGTATATATCCATGAATGTATTAGTATTCTTCCTCTAACCCATTGGGCATGTAGAGGACAATTTTTCGTGAACATCGTTCTGTCTAGACTGATGATCGAATAGTAATTGAATAAACGAAAAAATGTAGGCAGCTCAACAGGGAAAGGTTGGCATAGTTCTGGACTTCAATTGGTACGAGGGTCTTACCAATTCAACTGAAGATCAAGAAGCAGCTCAAAGAGCCAGGGACTTCCATGTTGGTTGGTAAATGCACATACATATCCTACGACAAGCGCTTTAGATTAAAAAATATCATTTTTAATACCATCGACGTTTGCATTTGATGCAGGTTTGTTGATCCACTAATAAAGGACATTACCCACAGATAATGCAAGTAATTGTGAAAGAGAGGCTACCCAGGTTTACTCCCGATCAAGCTAAACTGGTCAAGGGCTCAGCAGACTATATTGGGATCAATCAGTACACAGCTGGGCCCCCTCCCCTCCCCTCCCGTAACCCCCTCCCGGGCTGCTCACGTGGCGGTGGCTCCGGAGGGCCCCAAGACCGGTGACTAGAGCGCGCCCTCCCGAGCCTCCCTGGCCGCTGCCACCGCCGGCCCGGGCAGTGGTGGCGGCGCCCAGCTGCCAAACAGCGGAGGGCGAGGAGGCGCAGCTATTGGAAATATAGAATCCTAATTCTTGTGTGTTGTATTCCATGACCTTTTGGGAGTATATATAGAGGTACAAGGGGGTGATAGACTTGGAGTACAAGATGATCTAAATCTAGTCTAATCTCAGCCGTACATGTATTCTAACATCCCCCTCAGTCGTAGCGGGAGTGAAGCGAACGCTTGCGACTGGAGAAGTCATGTGCTCCCGTCGCATCTCCTCCTTGTCATCACCAACGTTCCCTTCTAGTTCCTTCTCTTCCCTCCCGCAGTCACAGCGGGAGTGTCGTGGACGCAAGTGATGACGCGGACGTTGTTGACTGGAGTTCTTGAGTTGCCGTAGACGTTTTGTTGATGTCGATGTCGAGGTAGACGAGCATGATGTATCTGTGGTCGAGGTATGGTCGATGTCGTAGTCGTCATATGTGGTGTAGCCGTATTCGCCGAAGGCGCAAAAAAAATTGCGCGTTTTTGGTCGTAGGGTTTTAGGTTTTGCGCGGCGGCGGCAGCTGTTCTGCGGCGGCGGCGGGTTTTTGTCATAGCGCGACGGCGGCAGCGGTTCTGCGGCGGCGGAGAGTTTTGTCGTAGTGCGGCGGCGGCAGCGGTTCTGCGGCGGCGGCGGGTTTTTGTCATAGTGTGGCGGCGGCTGCGGGTCTGCGGCAGCGGCGGGTTTTTGTGCGGCGGCGGCTAAAAGCGGCGGCGGCAGGTTGTAGTGTTTTGGTTGTAGGCGACGGCAGTGTTGACGAAGATGTCGATGAAGACCATGTTGATGTAGACCTTGGTGATGATGTGTTGGCGATGTAGAACTCGACGTAGATTTTGGTGTTGTCGTACGGCTTGACGTAGTTGTTTGGTGCAGTACGTGTAGAGTCGCTCGGTGATCTGATCGGTGATGATGTAGATGGCGGGCTGGCGCGCGTGAGATCGATGACGTCGGCTCGGTGAAGATCGCGTCCGAGAGAGTGTCTCGAAGTGGATGAAGATCCGCGCGCCCTTCCGGTGTCCCGCGCCGGTAACTGGCTCAGCGAAGATGTCGCCTGCTCGGCTCCGCGTCGTGGTCAGCTGATCGCAGGTGAACGGGCTGCACTCCCGTGCATGCAGCTGATATCCGTGTTGGCTGGTGCTTGCCGGATGGAGGCGCATGGATCTGCACCCTGGACGTCCAGTTCGGCTTAGACGCGCCAGCGCACGAGGAGCATGCATACTGGTGGTGTAGATCGGATTGAACCGGAGACGATCTAAAGCAGATTGAAGTAGGAATCTTGCACTGATTTGCACCAGATCTTGGATCTTGGGTCGTGGGGGTAGGAATTTTATTTGGCTAAAACAGATCTAATCTATGGAATTTGGGAATTCGAAAATTTGGATCTAAACTAAAGAATCAATCTGATCGATGATCAAGACTAGGTGCCACGCCCCCGAGGAGAGATCTCCCCGGGGGCGGCGCGATGCGGAAGTGGTAGGGAACCTAGGATCGGCGCCGCGAGGCTAACCGCTCTGATACCATATTGGAAATATAGAATCCTAATTCTTGTGTGTTGTATTCCATGACCTTTTGGGAGTATATATAGAGGTACAAGGGGGTGATAGACTTGGAGTACAAGATGATCTAAATCTAGTCTAATCTCAGCCGTACATGTATTCTAACAGCAGCGAGGCAGAGCCCTTCCACGCTGGGGCGATTCTTCAAGGGCTGCGCGGTGGTGGTGCGTCCGGCGGCGGACGCGGGGATCCGGCGGGCGGCGGCCAGGCCTGCTGGCGCGAGGCGGCGCGGCGTTGCCGGCGGCCGACCGTGCGGGCTGATCTGGCCCGGTCTGGGCTGATCTGCGCTGCGCGGGCCCGATCTGGGTAGCGTGGGTTGTGGCCTGCTGCTCGATCCCGCCAGGTCTCTGCGGTGGAGGTTGCTTCAACCTCGTTTGTCGGCGTTGGACGGCGGATGGCGGCGTGGGGGCCTGTTCGTCTGCTTCTTTGAAGAAAGGTGGCTGTCCTAGGGTTCTTCTTGTGCGAAGATGAAGATCTTTCTAAGGCTGGTTTCTCTCGATTTGGCCGGAATGTTGAGTTCCGGAATGCTCCACCGGCGATGTACCACTGCAACGATGCCTGCAGTTTGCTGGATGTGAGGTATTCGGTCGTGCGCACCCATGCTTTTATTCCGACCGTTTGGTTCTGGAGGGAGCGGCGCGAAGCTCTTTTTCTGTGTTGACATCAAGTGACTATGAATCCATGATGAAAGTCGGAAGAAGAGAATTTCATGAAGGCCGGAGGGGAGGACTAGCTAAGGGAGGTTAAAGTCTCCGCGCTGTTGAGGGGCTTGCTTGGTGTTCGGGCTTCACAATAGCGGTATGAAAGTGGGGGCGACAACACATGTGATGCGCAGAGTCCTACCTTTCAGGGTGAAAACCCAAGGTCTGGCCTTAACTGGTTGTGCCTGGCAGTGACCTTGGTGGAGGCATTGTTTTGAGAGTGGGGACTATCTTCAGGGTGAAAACCTAAGATCTTTGATCGGGCGACGACGGTGTTGGAGCATTGTTCCCTTCTTGGAGGCGTCGTTTTTTAGAGAGTCTGCAATTCAGGTGTTGTCATGGTGGTGGATGTATTGCTATTGTTAGGCCCGAGATACTGTAGCGGGACTTTTGTTTCTTAGTTTCCTTTTTCTTTTTTTGGCTGTGTGCATCCGTAGTGCCATTAGGGTGGTGCGTTGTTGCAGAGGCTGGGTGTAATTGGTATCTCTCGATATTAATATATTCCCTTTATAAAAAAAAGTACACAGCTAGCTTCATGAAGGGTCAGAAATTGGTGCAGCAGACGCCGACTAGTTACTCAGTCGATTGGCAAGTCACTTATGCTTGTGAGTTTCTTGTCTTAAGCTGTAGGCTTTACTACATCAATAAATTGCAACACGTAATGTCAGTTCATCCTTTATTACTGAAATTTTGCAGTTGAGAGAAATGGCAAACCGATTGGACCTAAGGTTTATCAAAGGCATGGTGGGGGGAGGCTTTGTTGACTTCATGTCATGGCTTGAATAGAGTTCCTAACAAGAATAAAGATAAGACCCCTTACGAGGAGTGGGCTAGGAGAAAACCATCACTTTCGTATTTGCGCACATGGGGATGTTTGGCGAAAGTCAATATTCCAATTACTAAGAAGCGCAAACTTGGACCAAAGACAGTGGATTGTATCTTTCTAGGTTATGCTCCTCGGAGTGTAGGATATAGATTTTTAGTAATTCAATCCGAGGTACCTGATATGCATGTTGATACTATTATGGAATCTCGTGATGCAACATTTTTTGAGAATATGTTTCCTATGAAAGATATGCATAGCATTGCTAGAATTTCTACTGAGATAATTCCTGAGTCCAGTACATCTAATAAGTATTTTGAACAATCACATGAGAATGTTACTGAGAAGGATGACAATGAAGCTCCTAAACGGAGCAAGAGACGAAGGATTGAAAAATCCTTTGGTGATGATTTCATTGTGTACCTTGTGGATGATACTCCCACGTCCATTGCAGAGGCATATGAATCTCCAGATGCAGATGACTGGAAAGAAGCTGTCCATAACGAGATGGACTCGATCCTTTCTAATGGAACTTGGGAGCTATCAGAACGACCCCATGGATGCAAGCCTGTGGGCTGCAAATGGGTGTTCAAGAAGAAGCTAAGACCTGATGGTACTATTGAAAAGTACAAGGCGTGGCTTGTAGCGAAAGGCTACACACAGAGAGAAGGCGAAGATTACTTCGATACCTATTCACCTGTCGCTAGACTTACCACCATTCGAGTACTACTATCCATGGCTGCCTCCTATGGTCTTATCGTTCATCAAATGGACGTAAAGACAGCTTTCCTTAATGGAGAGTTGGAAGAGGAAATCTATATGGATCAGCCTGATGGGTTTGTAGTAAAAGGTGAAGAAAGAAAGGTGTGCAAGTTGCTGAAATCTTTATATGGCCAGAAATAAGCACCTAAGCAATGGCATGAGAAGTTTGACAGAACTTTAACTTCTGTAGGCTTTGTTGTCAATGAGGCTGACAAGTGTGTTTACTATCGCTATGGTGGGGGCGAAGGTGTTATACTATGTTTGTATGTGGATGATATTCTGATCTTTGGTACAAACATGAGAGTAATACACGAGGTCAAGTCTTTCTTGTCAAAGAGTTTTGATATGAAAGATCTGGGAGAAGCTGATGTGATTCTGAACATCAAGCTGATTAAGAACGAGAGTGAGATTACTCTAACGCAATCCCATTATTTTGAGAAGATTTTGAGCCGGTTCGGCTATATTGATAGCAAGTCCTCTCCAACACCTTATGATCCCAGTGTGACACTACGCAAGAACCGGAGGATTGCCATAGATCAATTGAGATATTCTCAGATCGTTGGCTCACTCATGTACTTAGCGAGCGCGACTAGACCCGACATCTCTTTTGCTGTTAGCAAGTTGAGTAGGTTCATGTCAAACCCGGGTACTGATCATTGGCATGCACTTGATAGGGTCATGCGCTACCTATGTGGTACAATGAGTTATGGGATTCACTATTCAGGGAACCCAGCTGTGCTTGAAGGATATAGTGATTCGAATTGGATCTCAGATGTAGCTGATCTGTATGCCACAAGTGGGTATGTATTTACTTTTGGAGGTGGCGCAGTATCATGGAGATCTTGCAAGCAAACCATATTGACGAGGTCAACTATGGAAGCAGAACTTACTGCTTTAGACACAACCACTGTTGAATCAGAATGGTTGCGTGAGCTCTTGATGGACTTGCCTGTGGTTGAAAAACCTGTTCCGGCAATCCTTTTGAATTGTGACAATCAAACTGTAATTGTCAAAGTGAACAATTCTAAGGATAACGCGAAGTCATCAAGACACGTCAAGAGACGTTTGAAGTCTGTCAGGAAATTGCGAAACTCCGGAGTAATAACTGTTACATATATTCAAACAGACAAAAACCTGGCAGATCCCTTTACAAAGGGACTATCACGTAATGTGATAGAAAGTGCATCGAGGGAGATGGGTTTGAGACCCGTTGATGTTACACCATAGTGGTAACCCAACCTTTGTGATCGGAGATCCCGTGAATTAGGACCTGGGAAGAACAAACTAGTGGTTTAATTGAGGAGAGTATTATGTAACCCTCTCTATGTGAAGATGCACAACTCTCAATTGCTGTAAGGCAGGTTGGAAACAAGCCTTAATGTGTTTATGTTGGCTATATTAGCAAAGATGCTGTCTTACAGAGTATTCTTGAAATAACACACCTATATGAGTCTGATTGTTAAACGTCGCAATCTATGAGATTTGGGTGATCTCTAGTAAACTCATGAACAGACCACGAAGTATGACGCATATGCTTCACCCGCGGGGTAGGCTACTGGCAGCCATGTACTGGTCATGACTTTGAGTGAAACCCTGTTCACGCAAAACTTGCAATTCAAGGCTTAGTCCATTGTTCAAGTGTGAATGGATGTAGCTTAAGGTTCTAGGCGGAAGTTCAACTTAACAGTCTCCGCTGAAACACTGGTATATAAACAAGCAGCGAGTATTGGTAAATCTCTAAATGGGGATTTGAGATCTGGCGGGGGATTGTTGAAATATTGGGCCTACACTTAGTGGCCCATACTAGATTTCAGATTTCCCTATAAATCTCAAAGCCCACATAGTGGCAGCCTTGTGAGTTTGAGCCCAAGTTGGTGGCAGCTCACTAGGGAGTGGCAAGAGGTGGGAAGTTTAGTCCCACATGGAAAGTTGGGAGGAAGTTAGACCACCTTATAAGGTGGGTTGTTCCACCACTAGTAAGTGAGTGAGAATAGGAGTGCTACACGCGCGCGCTCCTCCTCCTCCTCGCTCGCTCGTCTCGACTCGACTCGACACGACACGTCATGACGCGCGCGCCGCGCTCGTGGTGAGTGGATTGAGCCTCGAGCCGAGACTTTCCTTACTTTTTGCAGCTCAGGAAAACGAACAGAGTCCTAGACGGACGCGTCGCAGTTAGTCGGTTCGGGTCGCTCCCGGATCATGGGCTATCTGTAACCGACTCCAAACGTTCGTGCGACATGGGCGTGGCCCACGTTGCCTAGGGTTTCCCGAGCCTATATAATCTCTTGCCCGGCTACCGCAGAATCATACTGAATACACGAGTTAGGGTTTCCACCTCTCTCTCTGCTTGCGCCGCCATCGTAGCCTACTCCATCCCGCTCGCCGACGTGCATCGGCGAACGGGAGAGCAGGTCTCCGGAACCACTCGTCCTTGCGATCCTGTACGGGAGAGGGCGAATTAGGTTTTTGGGAAGCGCTCTGCGCGACTGCTCAAGCTCTTCATCACGGGTCGCCTTCCGTCCAAGTCGGGCGGTGCTGCCTACCGTCGTCTTCAACGCCATCTACTTCGACCCGTCGTCCCCGTCGTCAACAACGTTGTCATCAACAACGTTACTGCCGCGACATCATCTGCTACACCTCCACCGCCACCTCCACCAGATCGGTACGTGCGACATATCTCGATCTGTTTAGCGATGGATGCTGTACCGTTTGCGCTGCTGCTACTCATGTTGATTAATGCATCTAGTATGTTTGAGTTTCACATGTTACTAGTTCTGCCATCATGTTTTATATTCTGGAATTAATCATGGAAATTGTGCCTAATTATCCAACAATCCAAAAACCTAATTGTAGGCAATTTCCTGAGTTAACAATGGCTGGTTTTGCTGATGCACTGAGGCCGGATAAGTTTACCGGTGTGCACATTAAGAGGTGGCAGTATAAGGCCATGCTCTGTCTTACTCATCTGAAAGTGTTCGAAGTTACTGATGGTTTACCTGAAGGAACTATATCTGACCAAGATCAGAACAAGTTCAAGGAAAACAATAATCTCTTCGTCGGATGCGTTCTAAGTATTCTTGCTGATCGTCTGTGTGATGTGTACATGCACATAACAGATGGTAAAGAGCTCTGGGATGCACTGAATGCTAAGTTCGGTGCAACCGATGCAGGCAGTGAACTGTACATCATGGAGAGCTTCCATGACATCAGGATGGTTAACAACCGTTCTGTAGTCGAACAAGCTCATGAGATACAGTGCATTGCGAAAGAGCTTGAAATCCTTAAGTGTGCCTTACCTGACAAGTTTGTGGCTGGATGCATCATCGCTAAGTTGCCCCCTTCATGGAGGAACTTTGCGACAACTCTCAAAGACAAGAGACAGGAGATATCAGTTGAAAATCTGATAGCATCTCTTGATGTTGAGGAGAAAGCTCGGGCTAAGGATAATACTGAGAAAGGAGAGGGCCAGTCTAGCGCCAACATGGTGCAGAAGAAACCCTACAGCAAGAACAAAGGGAATAACAAGCCCTCCTTCAATAAGCCTATGAAGACTACAACCTTCAAGAAGAAGAAGATGATAAACAAAGCAGATCTGAGCTGCTTTACATGTGGAGAGACTAGCCACTTTTCTAAGGACTATCCAGAGAGGGCAGACCGCAAGAAAAAGGCGAGGCAAGTCAACACGGTGACCGCTATCAATGCTGATGGGTACGGTAATCTCTTTACTATTCTTTCGGTATTTCAATCTCCATGTTGGTGGATTGATACAGGTGCTAATGTTCATGTGTGTGCTGACATATCCATGTTCACTTCTTACCAGGTCGCCCAGGATTCTTCCGTCTTGATGGGGAATGGGTCACATGCTTCTGTTCGTGGTGTTGGCACGGTAGATCTGAAGTTCACTTCGGGGAAGATCGTGCAGCTGAGGAACGTGCAGCATGTCCCTACTATGAACAAGAATCTCGTTAGCGGCTCCCTTCTATGCAGAGATGGGTTTAAGGTTGTCTTAGAGTCGAATAAAGTAGTTGTTTCCAAGTTTGGACAATTTATTGGTAAAGGCTATGAGTGCGGAGGCTTGTTCCGCTTTTCGCTTTCTGATTTCAGTAATAAGTCTGTGAACCATATATGTGGCAATGTTAGTGATGATACCAGTGTTTGGCATTCTCGTTTATGTCACATTAATTTTGGTTTAATGTCTCGGCTATCTAGTTTAAGTTTAATTCCGAATTTCACCATTGCCAAAGGTTCTAAGTGCCATAGTTGTGTGCAATCAAAGCAACCTCGGAAGCCTCACAAGGTGGCCGACGAGAGAAACTTGGCACCTCTAGAACTCATACATTCTGATCTATGCGAGATGAATGGTGTGTTGACAAAAGGTGGAAAGAGATATTTCATGACATTAATTGATGATGCGACTAGATTTTGCTATGTTTATTTGTTACAAACTAAAGATGAAGCTTTAGACTACTTTAAAATTTATAAGGCTGAAGTTGAAAATCAACTAGAGAGAAAGATCAAGCGTCTCAGGTCGGATCGTGGTGGCGAATATTTTCCTAAAATCTTTGATGAATTCTGTGAGGAACATGGCATTATTCATGAGAGGACGCCTCCCTATTCACCCCAATCAAACGGGGTTGCCAAGAGGAAAAACCGCACGCTGACTGACTTGGTGAATTCCATGTTAGCCACTGCTGGTTTATCAAAGGCATGGTGGGGGGAGGCTTTGTTGACTTCATGTCATGTCTTGAATAGAGTTCCTAACAAGAATAAAGATAAAACCCCTTACGAGGAGTGGGCTGGGAGAAAACCATCAGTTTCGTATTTGCGCACATGGGGATGTTTGGCGAAAGTCAATATTCCAATTACTAAGAAGCGCAAACTTGGACCAAAGACAGTGGATTGTATCTTTCTAGGTTATGCTCCTCGGAGTGTAGGATATAGATTTTTAGTAGTTCAATCCGAGGTACCTGATATGCATGTTGATACTATTATGGAATCTCGTGATGCAATATTTTTTGAGAATATGTTTCCTATGAAAGATATGCATAGCATTGCTAGAACTTCTACTGAGATAATTCCTGAGTCCAGTACATCTAATAAGTATTTTGAACAATCACATGAGAATGTTACTGAGAAGGATGACAATGAAGCTCCTAAACGGAGCAAGAGACGAAGGATTGAAAAATCCTTTGGTGATGATTTCATTGTGTACCTTGTGGATGATACTCCCACGTCCATTGCAGAGGCATATGCATCTCCAGATGCAGATGACTGGAAAGAAGCTGTCCATAACGAGATGGACTCGATCCTTTCTAATGGAACTTGGGAGCTATCAGAACGACCCCATGGATGCAAGCATGTGGGCTGCAAATGGGTGTTCAAGAAGAAGCTAAGACCTGATGGTACTATTGAAAAGTACAAGGCGCGGCTTGTAGCGAAAGGCTACACACAGAGAGAAGGCGAAGATTACTTCGATACCTATTCACCTGTCGCTAGACTTACCACCATTCGAGTACTACTATCCATGGCTGCCTCCTATGATCTTATCGTTCATCAAATGGACGTAAAGACAACTTTCCTTAATAGAGAGTTGGAAGAGGAAATCTATATGGATCAGCCTGATGGGTTTGTAGTAAAAGGTGAAGAAAGAAAGGTGTGCAAGTTGCTGAAATCTTTATATGGCCTGAAACAAGCACCTAAGCAATGGCATGAGAAGTTTGACAGAACTTTAACTTCTGTAGGCTTTGTTGTCAATGAGGCTGACAAGTGTGTTTACTATCGCTATGGTGGGGGCGAAGGTGTTATACTATGTTTGTATGTGGATGATATTCTGATCTTTGGTACAAACATGAGAGTAATACACGAGGTCAAGTCTTTCTTGTCAAAGAGTTTTGATATGAAAGATCTGGGAGAAGCTGATGTGATTCTGAACATCAAATTGATTAAGAACGAGAGTGGGACTACTCTAACGCAATCCCATTATGTTGAGAAGATTTTGAGCCGGTTCGGCTATATTGATAGCAAGTCCTCTCCAACACCTTATGATCCCAGTGTGACACTACGCAAGAACCGGAGGATTGCCATAGATCAATTGAGATATTCTCAGATCGTTGGCTCACTCATGTACTTAGCGAGCGCGACTAGACCCGACATCTCTTTTGCTGTTAGCAAGTTGAGTAGGTTCATGTCAAACCCGGGTACTGATCATTGGCATGCACTTGATGGGGTCATGCGCTACCTATGTGGTACAATGAGTTATGGGATTCACTATTCAGGGCACCCAGCTGTGCTTGAAGGATATAGTGATTCGAATTGGATCTCAGATGTAGCTGATCTGTATGCCACAAGTGGGTATGTATTTACCTTTGGAGGTGGCGCAGTATCATGGAGATCTTGCAAGCAAACCATATTGACGAGGTCAACTATGGAAGCAGAACTTACTGCTTTAGACACAACCACTGTTGAATCAGAATGGTCGCGTGAGCTCTTGATGGACTTGCCTGTGGTTGAAAAACCTGTTCCGGCAATCCTTTTGAATTGTGACAATCAAACTGTAATTGTCAAAGTGAACAATTCTAAGGATAACGCGAAGTCATCAAGACACGTCAAGAGACGTTTGAAGTCTGTCAGGAAATTGCGAAACTCCGGAGTAATAACTGTTACATATATTCATACAGACAAAAACCTGGCAGATCCCTTTACAAAGGGACTATCACGTAATGTGATAGAAAGTGCATCGAGGGAGATGGGTTTGAGACCCGTTGATGTTACACCATAGTGGTAACCCAACCTTTGTGATCGGAGATCCCGTGAATTAGGACCTGGGAAGAACAAACTAGTGGTTTAATTGAGGAGAGTATTATGTAACCCTCTCTTTGTGAAGATGCACAACTCTCAATTGTTGTAAGGCAGGTTGGAAACAAGCCTTAATGTGTTTATGTTGGCTATATTAGCAAAGATGCTGTCCTACAGAGCATTCTTGAAATAACACACCTATATGAGTCTGATTGTTAAACGTCGCAATCTATGAGATTTGGGTGATCTCTAGTAAACTCATGAAGAGACCACGAAGTATGACGCATATGCTTCACCCGCGGGGTAGGCTACTGGCAGCCATGTACTGGTCATGACTTTGAGTGAAACCCTGTTCACGCAAAACTTGCAATTCAAGGCTTAGTCCATTGTTCAAGTGTGAATGGATGTAGCTTAAGGTTCTAGGCGGAAGTTCAACTTAACAGTCTCCGCTGAAACACTGGTATATAAACAAGCAGTGAGTATTGGTAAATCTCTAAATGGGGATTTGAGATCTGGTGGGGGATTGTTGAAATATTGGGCCTACACTTAGTGGCCCATACTAGATTTCAGATTTCCCTATAAATCTCAAAGCCCACATAGTGGCAGCCTTGTGAGTTTGAGCCCAAGTTGGTGGCAGCTCACTAGGGAGTGGCAAGAGGTGGGAAGTTTAGTCCCACATGGAAAGTTGGGAGGAAGTTAGACCACCTTATAAGGTGGGTTGTTCCACCACTAGTAAGTGAGTGAGAATAGGAGTGCTACACGCGCGCGCTCCTCCTCCTCCTCGCTCGCTCGTCTCGACTCGACACGATGATGCGTGTGGTTGACACGTCCGTTGGGAACCCCAAGAGGAAGGTGTGATGCGCACAGCGGCAAGTTTCCCTCAGTAAGAAACCACGGTTTAATCGAACCAGTAGGAGTCAAGAAGCACGTTGAAGGTTGATGGCGGCAGGATGTAGTGCGGCGCAACACCAGAGATTCCGGCGCCAACGTGGAACCTGCACAACACAACCAAAGTACTTTGCCCCAACGAAACAGTGAGGTTGTCAATCTCACCGGCTTGCTGTAACAAAGGATTAACCGTATTGTGTGGAAGATGATTGTTTGCAGAAAACAGTAAAACAAGTATTGCAGATGATTGTATTTCAAGATAGAGAATTGGACCGGGGTCCACAGTTCACTAGAGGTGTCTCTCCCATAAGATAAACAGCATGTTGGGTGAACAAATTACAGTTGGGCAATTGACAAATAAAGAGGGCATGACCATGCACATACATATTATGATGAGTATTGTGAGATTTAATTGGGCATTACGACAAAGTACATAGACCGCTATCCAGCATGCATCTATGCCTAAAAAGTCCACCTTCAGGTTATCATCCGAACCCCCTCCAGTATTAAGTTGCTAACAACAGACAATTGCATTAAGTATTGCGCGTAATGTAATCAGTGACTACATCCTTGAACATAGCACCAATGTTTTATCCCTAGTGGCAACAGCACATCCATAACCTTAGAGGTTCTTGTCACCCCTCCAGATTCACGGAGACATGAACCCACTATCGAGCATAAATACTCCCTCTTGGAGTTACTAGCATCAACTTGGCCAGAGCATCTACTAATAACGGAGAGCATGCAAGATCATAAACAACACATAGACATAACTTTGATAATCAACATAACAAGTATTCTCTATTCATCGGATCCCAACAAACGCAACATATAGAATTACAGATAGATGATCTTGATCATGTTAGGCAGCTCACAAGACCCGACAATTAAGCACAATGGGGAGAAGACAACCATCTAGCTACTGCTATGGACCCATAGTCCAGGGGTAGACTACTCACACATCACTCCGGAGGCGACCATGGCGGCGTAGAGTCCTCCGGGAGATGAATCCCCTCTCCGGCAGGGTGCCGGAGGCGATCTCCTGAATCCCCCGAGATGGGATTGGTGGCGGCGGCGTCTCAGTAAGGTTTTCCGTATCGTGGCTCTCGGTACTGGGGGTTTCGCGACGGAGGCTTTAAGTAGGCGGAAGGGCAGGTCAGGAGGCGGCATGAGGGGCCCACACCATAGGGCCGCGCGGCCAGGGCAGGGGCCACGCCGCCCTAGGGTTTGGCTGCCTCGTGGCCCCACTTCGTCTCCTCTTCGGTCTTCTGGAAGCTTCGTGGCAAAATAGGACCCTGGGCGTTGATTTCGTCCAATTCCGAGAATATTTCGTTACTAGGATTTCTGAAACCAAAAACAGCAGAAATAGCAACTGGCTCTTCGGCATCTTGTTAATAGGTTAGTTCCAGAAAATGCACGAATATGACATAAAGTGTGCATAAAACATGTAGATATCATCAATAATCTGGCATGGAACATAAGAAATTATCGATACGTCGGAGACGTATCAGCATCCCCAAGCTTAGTTCTGCTCGTCCCGAGCAGGTAAAACGATAACAAAGATAATTTCTGGAGTGACATGCCATCATAACCTTGATCATACTATTTGTAAAGCATATGTAGTGAATGCAGCGATCAAAACAATGTATATGACATGAGTAAACAAGTGAATCATAAAGCAAAGACTTTTCATGAATAGTACTTCAAGACAAGCATCAATAAGTCTTGCATAAGAGTTAACTCATAAAGCAATAATTCAAAATAAAAGCATTGAAGCAACACAAAGGAAGATTAAGTTTCAGCGGTTGCTTTCAACTTGTAACATGTATATCTCATGGATATTGTCAACATAGAGTAATATAATAAGTGCAATATGCAAGTATGTAGGAATCAATGCACAGTTCACACAAGTGTTTGCTTCTTGAGGTGGAGAGAAATAGGTGAACTGACTCAACAATAAAAGTAAAAGAATGGTCCTTCATAGAGGAAAAGCATCGATTGCTATATTTGTGCTAGAGCTTTGATTTTGAAAACATGAAACAATTTTGTCAACGGTAGTAATAAAGCATATGTATCATGTAAATTATATCTTACAAGTTGCAAGCCTCATGCATAGTATACTAATAGTGCCCGCACCTTGTCCTAATTAGCTTGGACTACCGGATCATCGCAATGCACATGTTTTAACCAAGTGTCACAAAGGGGTACCTCTATGCCGCCTGTACAAAGGTCTAAGGAGAAAGCTCGCATTGGATTTCTCGCTATTGATTATTCTCAACTTAGACATCCATACCGGGACAACATAGACAACAGATAATGGACTCCTCTTTTATGCATAAGCATGTGACAACAATTAATAATTTTCTCATATGAGATTGAGGATATTGTCCAAAACTGAAACTTCCACCATGGATCATGGCTTTAGTTAGCGGCCCAATGTTCTTCTCTAACAATATGCATGCTTAACCATAAGGTGGTAGATCTCCCTTACTCCAGACAAGACAAACATGCATAGCAACTCACATGAAATTCAACAAAGAGTAGTTGATGGCGTCCCCAGTGAACATGGTTATCGCACAACAAGCAACTTAAT
The DNA here is from genome assembly GCF_019359855.2 of Lolium perenne. Lineage (NCBI taxonomy): Eukaryota > Viridiplantae > Streptophyta > Magnoliopsida > Poales > Poaceae > Lolium > Lolium perenne. Next base: position 92,318,744 of record NC_067247.2, read on the forward strand.
AAGAGATAAAGTGCATAAGTACATATTCAATACCACAATAGTTTTTAAGCTATTTGTCCCATGAGCTATATATTGTAAAGGTGAATGATGGAATTTTAAAGGTAGCACTCAAGCAATTTACTTTGGAATGGCGGAGAAATACCATGTAGTAGGTAGGTATGGTGGACACAAATGGCATAGTGGTTGGCTCAAGGATTTTGGATGCATGAGAAGTAATCCCTCTCGATACAAGGTTTAGGCTAGCAAGGTTATTTGAAACAAACACAAGGATGAACCGGTGCAGCAAAACTCACATAAAAGACATATTGTAAACATTATAAGACTCTACACCGTCTTCCTTGTTGTTCAAACTCAATACTAGAAATTATCTAGACCTTAGAGAGACCAAATATGCAAACCAAATTTTAGCGTGCTCTATGTATTTCTTCATTAATGGGTGCAAAGTATATGATGCAAGAGCTTAAACATGAGCACAACAATTGCCAAGTATCACATTATCCAAGACATTATAGCAATTTACTACATGTATCATTTTCCAATTCCAACCATATAACAATTTGACGAAGAAGAAACTTCGCCATGAATACTATGAGTAGAAACTAAGGACATACTTGTCCATATGCTACAGCGGAGCGTGTCTCTCTCCCATAAAGTGAATGCTAGGATCCATTTTATTCAAACAAAACAAAAAAAAACAAAAACAAACCGACGCTCCAAGAAAAGCACATAAGATGTGATGGAATAAAAATATAGTTTCAGGGGAGGAACCTGATAATGTTGTCGATGAAGATGGGGATGCCTTGGGCATCCCCAAACTTAGACGCTTGAGTCTTCTTAGAATATGCAGGGGTGAACTACCGGGGCATTCCCAAGCTTAGAGCTTTCACTCTCCTTGATCATGTTGTATCATCTCCCTCTCTTGATCCTTGAAAACTTCCTCCACACCAAACTTAGAACAACTCATTAGAGGGTTAGTGGACAATAAAAATTAACATGTTCAGAGGTGACATAATCATTCTTAACACTTATGGACATTGCATAAAGCTACTGGACATTAATGGATCAAAGAAATTCATCCAACATAGCAAAAGAGGCAATGCGAAATAAAAGGCAGAATCTGTCAAAACAGAACAGTTCGTATTGACGAATTTTATCGAGGCACCAGACTTGTTCAAATGAAAATGCTCAAATTGAATGAAAGTTGCGTACATATCTGAGGATCACTCACGTAAATTGGCATAATTTTCTGAGTTACCTACAGAGAAAACAGTCCAGATTCGTGACAGCAAAGAAATCTGTTTCTGCGCAGTAATCCAAATCTAGTATGAACTTTTCTATCAACGACTTTACTTGGCACAATAAAACACTAAACTAAGATAAGGAGAGGTTGCTACAGTAGTAAACAACTTCCAAGACACAAAATAAACACAAGGTACTGTAGTAAAAACATGGGTTGTCTCCCATAAGCGCTTTTCTTTAACGCCTTTCAGCTAGGCGCAGAAAGTGTGTATCAAGTATTATCAAGAGATGGAGTGTCAACATCATAATTTGTTCTAATAATAGAATCAAAAGGTAACTTCATTCTCTTTCTAGGGAAGTGTTCCATACCTTTCTTGAGAGGAAATTGATATTTTATATTACCTTCCTTAATATCAATGATAGCACCAACAGTTCGAAGAAAAGGTCTTCCCAATATAATGGGACAAGATGCATTGCATTCAATATCCAAGACAACAAAATCAACGGGGACAAGGTTATTGTTAACGGTAATGCGAACATTATCAACTTTCCCTAAAGGTTTCTTTGTAGAATGATCAGCAAGATTAACATCCAAATAACAATTTTTCAGCGGTGGCAAGTCAAGCATATTATAAATTTTCTTAGGCATAACAGAAATACTTGCACCAAGATCACATAAAGCATTACAATCAAAATCATTAACCTTCATCTTAATGATGGGCTCCCAACCATCCTCTAGCTTTCTAGGAATAGAGGCTTCGCGCTCTAGTTTCTCTTCTCTAGCTTTTATGAGAGCATTTGTAATATGTTTTGTGAAAGCCAAATTTATAGCACTAGCATTAGGACTTTTAGCAAGTTTTTGCAAGAACTTTATAACTTCAGAGATGTGGCAATCATCAAAATTCAAACCATTATAATCTAAAGCAATGGGATCATCATCCCCAATGTTGGAAAAAATTTCAGCAGCTTTATCACAGGCAGTTTCAGCAGTTTTAGCAGTTTCGGGCAGTTTCTCGCGCTTTGCATTAGAAGTGGAAACATTGCTAACACCAATTCTTTTATTATTAATAGTAGGAGGTGCAGCAACATGTGTAGCATTAGCATTACTAGTCGTGGTAATAGTCCAAACTTTAGCTACATTCTTCTCTTTAGCTAGTTTTTCATTTTCTTCTCTATCCCACCTAGCACGCAGTTCAGCCATTAATCTTATATTCTCATTAATTCTAACTTGGATGGCATTTGCTGTAGTAACAATTTTATTTTCAATATCCCTATTAGGCATAACTTTCGATTTCAAAAGATCAACATCAGCAGCAAGACTATCGACTTTAGAAGCAAGTATATCAATTTTCCCAAGCTTTTCTTCAACAGATTTGTTAAAAGCAGTTTGTGTACTAATAAATTCTTTAAGCATAGCTTCAAGTCCAGGGGGTGAATTCCTATTATTGTTGTAAGAATTCCCATAAGAATTACCATAGCTGTTGCCATTATTATAAGGATATGGCCTATAGTTGTTACTAGAATTGTTCCGGTAAGCATTGTTGTTGAAATTATTATTTTTAATGAAGTTTACATCAACTTATCAAGAAGCTTTGTTGCTTCACCAAGAGTGATGGACATAAAGGTACCTCCAGCAGCTGAATCCAATAAATTCCGCGAAGAAAAATTTAGTCCTGCATAGAAGGTTTGGATGATCATCCAAGTAGTCAGTCCATGGGTTGGGCAATTTTTAACCAGAGATTTCATTCTTTCCCATGCTTGTGCAACATGCTCAGTATCTAATTGTTTAAAATTCATTATGCTACTCCTCAAAGATATAATTTTAGCAGGGGGATAATATCTACCAATAAAAGCATCCTTGCATTTAGTCCATGAATCAATACTATTCTTAGGCAAAGATAGCAACCAATCTTTAGCTCTTCCTCTTAATGAGAAAGGGAACAATTTTAATTTTATAATGTCACCATCTACATCTTTATATTTTTGCATTTCACATAGTTCAACAAAATTATTAAGATGGGCAGTAGCATCATCAGAACTAACACCAGAAAATTGCTCTCGCATAACAAGATTCAGTAAAGCAGGTTTAATTTCAAAGAATTCTGCTGTAGTAGCAGGTGGAGCAATAGGTGTGCATAAGAAATCATTATTATTTGTGGTTGTGAAGTCACACAACTTAGTATTTTCAGGGGTGGCCATTTTAGCAACAGTAAATAAAGCAAACTAGATAAAGTAAATGCAAGTAACTAATTTTTTTGTGTTTTTGATATAGCAAACAAGATAGCAAATAAAGTAAAACTAGCAACTAATTTTTTGTATTTTGATTTAGTGCAGCAAACAAAGTAGTAAATAAAACTAAGCAAGACAAAAACAAAGTAAAGAGATTGGGAAGTGGAGACTCCCCTTGCAGCGTGTCTTGATCTCCCCGGCAACGGCGCCAGAAATTTGCTTGATGCGTGTGGTTGACACGTCCGTTGGGAACCCCAAGAGGAAGGTGTGATGCGCACAGCGGCAAGTTTCCCTCAGTAAGAAACCACGGTTTAATCGAACCAGTAGGAGTCAAGAAGCACGTTGAAGGTTGATGGCGGCGGGATGTAGTGCGGCGCAACACCAGAGATTCCGGCGCCAACGTGGAACCTGCACAACACAACCAAAGTACTTTGCCCCAACGAAACAGTGAGGTTGTCAATCTCACCGGCTTGCTGTAACAAAGGATTAACCGTATTGTGTGGAAGATGATTGTTTGCAGAAAACAGTAAAACAGTATTGCAGTAGATTGTATTTCAGTATAGAGAATTGGACCGGGGTCCACAGTTCACTAGAGGTGTCTCTCCCATAAGATAAACAGCATGTTGGGTGAACAAATTACAGTTGGGCAATTGACAAATAAAGAGGGCATGACCATGCACATACATATTATGATGAGTATTGTGAGATTTAATTGGGCATTACGACAAAGTACATAGACCGCTATCCAGCATGCATCTATGCCTAAAAAGTCCACCTTCAGGTTATCATCCGAACCCCCTCCAGTATTAAGTTGCTAACAACAGACAATTGCATTAAGTATTACGCGTTATGTAATCAGTGACTACATCCTTGAACATAGCACCAATGTTTTATCCCTAGTGGCAACAGCACATCCATAACCTTAGAGGTTCTTGTCACCCCTCCAGATTCATGGAGACATGAACCCACTATCGAGCATAAATACTCCCTCTTGGAGTTACTAGCATCAACTTGGCCAGAGCATCTACTAATAACGGAGAGCATGCAAGATCATAAACAACACATAGACATAACTTTGATAATCAACATAACAAGTATTCTCTATTCATCGGATCCCAACAAACGCAACATATAGAATTACAGATAGATGATCTTGATCATGTTAGGCAGCTCACAAGACCCGATAATTAAGCACAATGGGGAGAAGACAAGCATCTAGCTACTGCTATGGACCCATAGTCCAGGGGTAGACTACTCACACATCACTCCGGAGGCGACCATGGCGGCGTAGAGTCCTCCGGGAGATGAATCCCCTCTCCGGCAGGGTGCCGGAGGCGATCTCCTGAATCCCCCGAGATGGGATTGGCGGCGGCGGCGTCTCAGTAAGGTTTTCCGTATCGTGGCTCTCGGTACTGGGGGTTTCGCGACGGAGGCTTTAAGTAGGCGGAAGGGCAGGTCAGGAGGCGGCACGAGGGGCCCACACCATAGGGCCGCGCGGCCAGGGCAGGGGCCGCGCCGCCCTAGGGTTTGGCCGCCTCGTGGCCCCACTTCGTCTCCTCTTCGGTCTTCTGGAAGCTTCGTGGCAAAATAGGACCCTGGGCGTTGATTTCGTCCAATTCCGAGAATATTTCGTTACTAGGATTTCTGAAACCAAAAACAGCAGAAACAAAGAATCGGCTCTTCGGCATCTTGTTAATAGGTTAGTTCCAGAAAATGCACGAATATGACATAAAGTGTGCATAAAAATGTAGATATCATCAATAATGTGGCATGGAACATAAGAAATTATCGATACGTCGGAGACGTATCACACGACATGACACGACACGTCACGTCACGTCACGACGCGCACGCCGCGCTCGTGGTGAGTGGATTGAGCCGAGACTTTCCTTACTTTTTGCAGCTCAGGAAAACGAACAGAGTCCTAGACGGACGCGTCGCAGTTAGTCGGTTCGGGTCGCTCCCGGATCGTGGGCTATCTGTAACCGACTCCAAACGTTCGTTGCCTAGGGTTTCCCGAGCCTATATAATCTCTTGCCCGGCTACCGCAGAATCATACTGAATACACGAGTTAGGGTTTCCACCTCTCTCTCTGCTTGCGCCGCCATCGTAGCCTACTCCATCCCGCTCGCCGATGTGCATCGGCGAACGGGAGAGCAGGTCTCCGGAACCACTCGTCCTTGCGATCCTGTACGGGAGAGGGCGAATTAGGTTTTTGGGAAGCGCTCTGCGCGACTGCTCAAGCTCTTCATCACGGGTCGCCTTCCGTCCAAGTCGGGCGGTGCTGCCTACCGTCGTCTTCAACGCCGTCTATTTCGACCCGTCGTCCCCGTCGTCAACAACGTTGTCATCAACAACGTTACTGCCGCGACATCATCTGCTACACCTCCACCGCCACCTCCACCAGATCGGTACGTGCGACATATCTCGATCTGTTTAGCGATGGATGCTGTACCGTTTGCGCTGCTGCTACTCATGTTGATTAATGCATCTAGTATGTTTGAGTTTCACATGTTACTAGTTGCTGCCATCATGTTTTATATTCTGGAATTAATCATGGAAATTGTACCTAATTATCCAACAATAACTCCATATTTGTACTCGTTACGTTCAAAATTTATATGTTAAGTCTTTTTCAATGTGTGGAACATTACAGGCGAATTCTGATTGGCTTTACATCGCCCCGTTTGGGATGTATGGATGTGTGAACTACATCAGGCAAAAGTATGGAAATCCCGCTGTTGTCATAACTGAAAACGGTACCTCCATTATTATCCGGTTTTCAACTTCATACCTCTCAATCATCTTGTCAAGCATATACTCCTACTAATCTTGTCACCATGTCGGCAGGAATGGATCAACCTGGGAACCTCACCCGCGATCAGTACTTGAGTGATGTTACAAGGGTTAGGTTCTACCGGAGCTACCTCAACGAGCTGAAGAAAGGCATCAACGATGGTGCAAACGTTGTTGGCTACTTTGCATGGTCTCTCCTCGACAACTTCGAGTGGGGCTCTAGATACACATCCAAGTTCGGTATCGTGTACGTCGACTTCAACAGCCCCTCCCTAGAACGGCACCCGAAGGCATCGGCCTATTGGTTCAGAGATCTGCTGCAGACCAAACACTGATGGAATGTTATCATCTTCATCATGTTGAGTTTTTTTCTACCATTGTTTAGCAGCTGGTACCGCAATTCAGAGCCAGCTCTCTGCTCTGGAGCTACCAAATGGAAATAAAAGATGGCACAATGATTCAGTATATCATTTAAAGTTTACAGTGAGAATGGCCCCGTTAATTTGTTACATGAAATTTGACATGTTTCTAGTTAATTTGCTGCAAAGATTTCGAGCTGTTTCTAGTAAATTTCAGGAAATTTCTAATTTATAGTTAGGGCCTCTTTGATTGAAACTATTTTCATAGAAATTCTGGAGTAATGGAATGCTGGGATTTTTTTCAATGTGGGTTATTTGATTTCTAGGATTGAATTCTACGGAATTTGCCACCTAAAGTGTTCTTTCTTTTCCGTTTCATTGGAAATTTAACATCCAATCAATCCTCTTAGTAAGAGTCATTTTATTTTCCCGTGGTGCAATCTACAAACTTTGGTACAAAACGAGCATGCAATTGTACCCGTCGTTTCTTCTATCCTACATTTTCTAAATCAGAAAAAAAACATGTTTTCAATGGATAGAACTTTTCCAAAAAGAATGTTATTCCCTCCGGCCCTATGACAAGTATATAGGGCCGGAGAGAGTAATAGGTTTGTTTTCTGTTAACGGGGTCTGTTTTTCTGCTGGTAACAATGTGTTTCAGACTAGTTTTTTTTGTTCTTTTAATGCACTATCATCAGGCTGTTTTCTTCCACGAGACAACAAAAGTTTTCTTGTTTTGATTCATTGGTCAAAAGGAGAGCTATCTACAAACCTAGAAGGGCCACACCCAAGGATAGAGCGCCACAACCCGAAACAGTGGGTCCTACCGAAAGTAATGCCGCAAGGCCCGATGCTCCTGCTGACGCTTAGAGATCGTCTTGGGTATATACATGCATATTCATGTGACAAGTGGAGGAAATTCTGATTTATGAATACCGGTTTTGCGGGATCTACGATCTGTAATGGCATTATAGGTGTTGTATCGTAAAAATCAACATAAAAGCCCTCAACTACTTTCCCAGGCAGACAAATAGCAAGCAGGAAACTACAGTTGCGCCATCAGTAATCATGCACAAAGTAGACACAAAGTTACTAATACCAATAATCAACATCTTGCTTTGTGAAATGATCGGCATAGTCAACTTGAGGGGAACGGATAGACTACTAACATTTTTTGTTATCTTTTCCAATCTTAGGGGATTAATACAAACGTAAGTCATTCAGATATGCAACTAGATAGACAACCTATATAGCAATCATGCAGTAAGTAAAATGATAGAAATAACCGCATTAGTATTCTCACAGTTCCTTCCTAGGGGGGGGGGGGGGGTGTTTTCGTTGGAGAAGCGTGACAACACAAAGCCCACCTGACAGCACAGCCCCCTCGCACAATGCAAGGTGCCACAATCCACTAAGCGGAGCCCTTGAGGGCGGCGATCAAACCTTTACAAACAAGGTTAGGGCAATCTCCGCGACTCAATTGGAGGCTCTCAACGTGATTACAAAGCATTAGATCACCAAAATCGTGTTTCAAGTACGACCTCTTTTCGTCTAGGGTGCACAAACACCCAAGGGTAACAAGTTCCACAACGGAATGAGGGGAGACTCAAAATTCCTTTTGAGAAAGTGTAGATCTAGGTCTTCTCACGTAAGCCCTACAGTGGCATGGAGATTTATTGGCTGGGATGAGAGATCTAGTTCATTTAAGCTCAACATGGATGGAGGAGGGAGGAGCCATTGGAAAGTTTTGGGGGACGGCCGGAAGTTCTTATTCAAGTGCTAACTAACTCAAGTGGGAACATTAGTGTCATTCCCACCATTCAAGTGGTGATTTCAATTCAATTCACCACAAGTCATTTCACCATCATCCCTTTTCAACATCATTTTCAAAGATATGACATCGGAAACTGTATGGCCTTTCCAACCGTCCGTAACCGTGGACGCGGCTATTCGAATAGGTTTACACTCTGCAGAGGTTGCACACTTGTGCCACAATATTTGATTTCATCCGTCGGGATTTCCCCGAATCATCGTAACACAGTACGCGGATCATCAACCATAACCTTTCACTTACGAATCCTAGTATGAGCACCTCTCCCCATGAGCTTGGCCTCCCAGTGAAGACAGACAGTCAGCCTGGGAACTGCACAGGGCTTGGGCCGGACATTCACCTCATTTCGCATCATATCATATCGTTTCTTTTGTGGTAGAGGCAGCTTTCGGCATAACCCCGATGACGCTTGTTTAGAGGGAACCCATACTAAGACGCATAAACTTCCAGTTAAGCCCTACCCATAATCAGGTATTGTGGGGGTACTTAATAATTGGAAAGGTATCGCATTCAAACCAACATCATTGTTTTATCAAAAATCACCATCTTCTCTTGTTCATATTCACCTTCAAAAATCATTCAATGGAATGCATCTTCATTCCAAGGTTTCAAAAATCCTTCAAATTCACATTGTTCCCATCTAGAGTAGTCAAGTTTTAATTCATTAGCACTAGCTCTAATTCATGAGGGGTGCTAACTTGCTTTGCTTGGAGAAGACTAACTCACTACTCTAGTAATCAACTTGTACTTTGACCAAAGTTAACTATAAAAGTAACTCATTTAGAAAACCAGTAAAAACTTGTAAAGTAAAAACTTGGGATGGGGTCATATAAGAAAAGATAAGAAACATGGTGCCTTGCCCCAAGGGGCTTTGCACTTTGCAAGAGTATTAGCTTGCCTTGGTAGTTCTCAAACTGTTCCTCCTCCTCCTCTTGGTAGCAACCTTCTTCTTCGGCGTACTCTCCGGTGCTACCGTCTAAATTTGAATACGAGTATAATTACTCACTAATTCAATGGCTATTCCATACATCACATAGAACATACAAACTACTCTATGCACACAAGTAAATAAACTAGGGTGCATGGGTTGTGGGGTTTAAATAGAATTCACTTCTTTGTATTCCATATGTAAGTGATAGTTTCCATAGGGTTCTTGAGAAATAATTTCCTCTCATTGAAATCTTCTTAAGATTTAATTTCTCCAACAATCATGCATGAACTCATATTGACCTAAGTCAAATGTTCATCATCATCATCCTTTGGGAAAGTGATTTAAAGGAGGTGGGTCACCTCATACCATTTAAATAACACTACCTTTGATTTAAATCTCAAGTAATTCATATAAGAGAGTTTGGGACCAGGGGTCCAAACATCCCATGAATCCATGTGAGACAAGTTTAAGTGAAGTGTAAGACTTCACACAATTTAACTTCAATAGTTTTGGACAATATCAACTAGTTAAACTAGTCAAAATATCCATTCATTAAACCATGGCATGATCATGCAAAGTGACCACACCATTTTATTGCATAAACATTTAGTGTAAGTCAAATGTGAGCTATTAGAGTTGGAATTAACTTAATATCTATTTTGGTTGATTTTTAAGAATTATTTGAATAGGGAAAAGTCCCTGTCTTGTTATTTTCATCACATTTATTCTACATAGAATCTGACCATGGGGCCAGTGGCATGTTGTAGAGAATTTCAGTGGCTTTCTAACAATATAAAATTCACTAAATTTGGTTTAGCCAATTTGAAAATATTGAATTTCAAAGTTTGGGCAGTATTGAAATTCATTTGAATTTATTAAACTCAGTTTGAATTAAAAAGGCCGGCGGGAAACTAACTGGGCCGAAACGGTTTGAAAAATGGAGAAACGGCCCAGCAACGCATCCAGTGCGCGCGGGCCTGCTGACAGGGTGGGGGCCACCCGTCAGTCTCTCTTAAAACCCGAATCGGTAAGTTTCGACGTGGGACGTAGGATTAGACTGAGATCGGACGGCGCTGGTGCGTCGTCTTCTCCGGCGAGAGGCAGAGAGGTTGGCGGCGAGGGTAGGGGGTCGGAGAGCTCACCGCGGCTCCAGCTAGGGTTGGCAGTGTGCGCGGTGAAGGTGTAGACGACGGCGAGTCGACTGGTACCGGCGGCAACTCCTGGATCGGCTTCAATCGGCGGCGAGCTTCCGCGGCGTCCGTCGGCAGTGAGGTGGCGATTGGGTGGCTATGGCGGCGAATGTTGATGGTGGAGTGGCTCAGGCGGTCGAGTGAGAAGAGGGGAGTGTGCTGGTGTGCTCAATTCGACGAACGGAGCTCTCCTTTTATAGACGAGCGAGTGACCGTGAGGGCTGCGGCGAGGTCGACATGCTCGCGGCGATTCCGGCGAGCGGTTGGGCTAGGCGAGGGTGCTGTCGGGTTCTCCTCTCCCAGGCGAAGCTAGGAGTGGTGTTGGCTTGGTCGGGCGGCTCCTGGGTCGGTCGCATTTCTTCCACGACGGCCGCGGCGCGTACGGGAACAAGTCATCGTCTCCGGCGCCGGCGGTCACGGGTTGGGGCTGGGCGCGTGTCTGGCGGGGCTGAGGTGTCACGGCGGTGCTCAACCTGTCGAGGGAGGGACTAGGGCGTGCTCGAGGTAGGGGCGTGGCGCGTGTCCAGGGCGCGCTCTCGTGCGACGTCCACGGCATGCAGGGCGAGTTTGGGCGCGCTGTCTCCGGCGTGTGTCGTCGTCGAGCTCGACAACGGCGATGCTAGGGTGGCGTAGGGGTCTCGTTGGCGCATGGTGGCGAGGGGGCCAGGGCAGAGAAGCAATGGAGAGAGGGGGAGGTGGTCGGGCTCGGGACATGGCCGGCATGGCCATGCCCTAGTTGCTCTCCTCCTCTCCTTAGCCTTACTATACACCAATTAGGGTTTAAGGGGACCAGGGAACCAAATGGGGTAGGTTAGGGTAGATGGGGTTGAGTAGATTCACTATTTGCAAATAGTGCAAATAGTGCCATATTTGGAAAATGGCAAATTTGTCCAAATTTGCATTAATTCAAATGGTGAACCTTTTTGGAATGTGAGTGTTGGTATTAGTTGTAAATGACCAGAGGTGATTTGAGGTGGTGGTGGAAAAAGTAGAATTCAAGAATTGCAAAAATTGACAAGTGTGAGATTGTTCCACTTGTTAAAATGTTGCAACTTTGGATGAGCATAGCTATTGATCAAAGAAGAATTTGGCAGGGTGATCTTCATCAAAGTTGTTCACCTTGATGTTGAATTTGAAATGGTGCAAAGAGTTAGCAAGAATTGGTTTGGGAAAATTGAATTGCAGGGGCTCAAAGTGGTGATCAGACTAAAAATTTCAGTTTTGACCATTATCATATGTGAGTGGGAATTGTGTTTGAATTTCATTTGAATTGTGAAACTTTGGTTCCAAAAGTTGTAATAAGTGTTTAATAACATTATTCAACTAATGGTGAAGACCAAATAGGTCTAGGGTCAAAATTTATAAAAATGCCATAGGGCATATGTGAGGGTTTTTAGGGTTTTGCATTTTATGGATTTTCATCCTCTTTGTTTTATTTGGTTGGTGATCTTCATATGATCACACTAGGGTTTTAGAGTATAGCAAATACAAGTAAAAGAAATCATCATGGCATATCACTCAAATGCACAAGTCCTATGCATGGTACTATATGCAAATAGAAAAAGTTTTTGTTGGTTTGAAAATTTGCTTTCTGGAATTCTCTAACTTTCTTTTTATTGAAATTTGGGGTGTTACAAACCCTTCCCCCTTACAAAAGATCTCGTCCCGAGATCGAAAAGAAAGTTAGGTACTAAAGAGATCTGGGTATTCCTTCTTCATGAAGTCTTCGCGTTCCCAGGTGGCTTCATCCTCGGTATGATTGCTCCATTGGATCTTCAGAAACTTGATGCTTCGGGTGTGGGTGGTTCGGTAGGCTTCTTCCAATATGCGAATCGGCACTTCGCGGTAAGTCAGATCCTTGTTAATATCTACCGATCTGTGATCGATGTTCTTGAACACTTCGGTCTTCTCAGGGACTTCAAGGCACTTCCGGAGAAGTGAGATGTGAAACACGTCGTGCACAGCCGACATTTCTTCAGGCAACTCCAGTTGATAAGATACTTCACCTCGGCGGCTAAGGACTTGGAAAGGTCCGACATAGCAGGGTGCAAGCTTTCCTTTCAGTTGGAACCTTTGCATTCCTTTCAAGGGGGATACTTTGAGATAGACGAAGTCTCCGATCTCAAAGGTCATCTCCCGACGTCTCTTGTCGGCGTAGCTCTTCTATCTGGATTGCGCAGTCTTGAGGTACTCGCGGATCTTGTGGACTTTCTCTTCGGCTTCTCGAAGAACATCTGGGCCGAAAACTTGGCTTTCTCCGACTTCTGACCAGTTCAGGGGGGGTACGGCACTTCCTTCCGTACAAGGCTTCAAATGGGGCCATCTGTAGGCTGGCTTGGTAACTATTGTTGTAAGAGAATTCTGCGTAAGGTAGGCAGTCTTCCCACTTGGATCCGTATTCCAGTACGCATGCTCTAAGCATGTCTTCCGATATCTGGTTTACTCTCTCGATCTGTCCGTCGGTCCGAGGGTGATAGGCGGTGCTGAAATTTAGGCGAGTGCCTAGTCCTTCATGCACTTTCTGCCAGAACCTTGAGGTGAACTGGGATCCTCTATCTGACACTATCGATTTGGGGGTTCCGTGCAGAGCGACTATTCTGGAGATGTAAAGTTCAGCTAACTTTGGGCCTTGATAGGTGGTTTTGACGGCGATGAAATGGGCGACTTTGGTCAATCTATCGACCACTACCCATATTGCATCATTGCCTTTGCTGGATTTGGGCAGTCCGGTGATAAAGTCCATTCCTACGGAGTCCCATTTCCATTCCGGAATCTGGAGGGGTTGTAACAGTCCGGCGGGTCGTTGATGTTCTGCCTTAACTCTCTGACAGATGTCACACTTAGCGATATAGCTACCGATCTCTCTCTTCATTCCGTGCCACCAAAATTGTTCTTTCAGGTCCTGGTACATCTTGGTACCTCCGGGGTGGATTGAATAAAGGGTGTCATGGGCTTCTTGCAGGATGACTTGTTTTAAGTTAGAGTCCGATGGTACGCAGAGACGTTCTTTGTACCAAAGCACTCCGGCTTCGTCTACGGTGAATCCGGGGGCTTTTCTATGACTATCTGTTTCTTGATTCCGTCAATGCTAGCGTTGTCCTTCTGGGCTTCCTTGATCTGACCAACCAAGGTGGGTTGCAGTTCTATGCTGGCTAGGAATCCTTCACTAACAAGTTCAAGTCTGAACTGTTCAAACTCTTGGTGCAAGCTGGGCTGTTCGGTTGCGAGCATGGAGTTCAACTGGCACGGCAGTCGACTCAAAGCATCCGCTACCACGTTGGCCTTGCCGGGGTGGTAGTGAATCTCCATGTCGTAATCCTTGATCAGTTCGATCCATCGGCGTTGTCTCATGTTCAACTCTTTCTGGGTGAAAATGTATTTGAGGCTTTTGTGGTCGGAGTAGATCTCGCATCGATTACCCATGAGGTAATGACGCCAAACTTTCAGGGCTAAGACCACGGCTGCAAGCTCGAGGTCATGGGTTGGGTAGTTCTGTTCATGTTGCTTGAGTTGTCTTGAAAGGTAGGATACAACCTTGCCTTCTTGCATAAGCACGCATCCAAGTCCAGTCTTGGAGGCGTCGCAATATACGTCAAAGGGCTTTGCGATATCTGGCATGATCAGGATTGGGGCTGTTGTCAACCTACTCTTGAGCTGTTGAAAGCTCTCTTCACATTTGTCGGTCCACTCAAACTTTTTGTCCTTTTTCAGCAGTTGGGTCATTGGTCGAGCGATGCTCGAAAAACCTTCTACAAATCTGCGGTAGTATCCGGCTAATCCAAGAAAAGCGCGGACCTCGGTTTGTGTGGTTGGGGCTTTCCATTCCATAACAGTTTTGATTTTGGCGGGATCTACGGCAATTCCTCCTGCAGACAAGATATGTCCCAGGAATCCCACTTCTTCCAGCCAAAACTCGCACTTGCTAAACTTGGCATACAACTGGTGCTGTCTAAGGGTTTCTAGAACAATCTCCAGATGCTGTTCATGTTCCTCTTCGGACTTGGAGTAGACGAGGATGTCGTCGATGAACACAACGACAAACTTGTCCAAAAAGTTCATGAAGATCTTATTCATGAGATTCATGAAATAAGCGGGGGCATTGGTCAGTCCAAACGACATGACGTTGTACTCATACAACCCATATCTGGTGGTAAAGGCAGTTTTTGGAATGTCGGTGGCTCGGATCTTCAGTTGGTGGTATCCAGTTCTAAGATCAATCTTGGAGAAAACTCGGGATCCGGTGAGTTGGTCAAACAAGTCTTCGATCTTGGGTAGGGGGTATTTGTTTTTGATGGTGACATCGTTAAGCTTACGATAGTCCGTGCATAAACGATTTGCACCATCTTTCTTGTCGACAAACAGTACGGGGGATCTCCAGGGGGATGCACTTGGTCTAATCAAACCTTTGGCTAACATGTCATCTATTTGCTTCTTCAGTTCCACAAGCTCGGTTGCGTTCATGCTGTAGGCTCTCTGGGCGATGGGTCCAGTTCCGGGGATTAACTCGATGATAAACTCGATATCCCGATCCGGGGGCATACCGGGTAGATCATCCGGAAACACATCAGGGTAACGACAAACGACCCTGATTTGATCCAGAGTTGGCTTGGATACACTTTGGTTGCAGGTAAATTTTCTGGGTAGTTTTTCAGAGACGTGCTCAACTACGATACCGGTGCTGCTAGTCATGGTTATGGCTTTCTTGGCACAGTCTATCAATCCATTGTGCTTGGACATCCAGTCCATTCCTAGGACAACTTCCAAACCTTTGGTTCCAAGTATGATTAGATTTGCAAAGAAATCTACATCATGGATTTTGATTGGCACATTTTTACAAAATTTTCTGGCTTTGGTGGTTGATCCGGGGATTTGGACTATCATAACATGCTTCAAACTGAGGGGTTGAATTTTACTTGTTGATGCAAAGTCTTCGGTGACAAAGGAATGAGATGCTCCAGAATCAAACAACACTCTAGCAGGGATGTGGTTGACAGAAAACATATCCAGCACAACATCTGGTGCTTCCTGGGCTTCTTCGGCGTTCATGTGGTAGAGGCGGCCGTTGCGGTTGTTGGGGTTGTTGGGGGCGAACTTCTTGCCGGTGGAGACACGGCGTTGCTGCTGAGCAGGTGCAGCGGTGTTGCCGGCGAGCTTGGCAAGACGCTTGGGACACTCGTGGGAGTCGTGCCCCACTCCACCCCCCTCATAACACGTGATAGTGCTCTGGTCGTGCTTGTTCGCAACGGGAACGGCCTTGCTTCCGGTTGCAGGAGTGGTGTTGGTGTTGGTGTTGTTGTTGTTAGGGGCTCGGGGTGGAGCGGTTGTTGTTGTTGTTGTAGTTGTTGTTGTAGCCTCCTGGCTTGGAGTTTCCTCCACTCCGGTTCGATAACCGGGGCGAGTTCTGCATCTGGGGTTTGTTGTTTCTCGGAGTGAATCCTCCGCTTGAGCTAGGGCGAAACTTTTGGGGGTGGCTTGATCCACTCTGACTTGCCATGCGGCGCTTGCGGTTCTCGTTGGCTTGGTTTAACTTGCCCTCCATCTGGATGGCGGAGTCAACAAGGGCTTCGAGGTCGGCGAAGGGGATGTTGACGAGGACAGTCTGCATCTCATCATGCAGTCCGTTCAGGAATCTCTCCTTCCTCTTCTCAACGGTGTCGGTCTCATCAGGGGCATACCTTGACAAG
Source organism: Lolium perenne (assembly GCF_019359855.2). NCBI lineage: Eukaryota > Viridiplantae > Streptophyta > Magnoliopsida > Poales > Poaceae > Lolium > Lolium perenne. The sequence continues at coordinate 92,335,003 of NC_067247.2, forward strand.
GTGAGAAACTTATCGCGGTATTCAACCACCGTCATGCGACCTTGTTTCAGCTCACGGAATTCATCCCTCATCTTCTTGATAAGACCCGGGGGTACATGGTACTTGCTGAACTTGAGTTTGAAATCCTCCCAAGTCATGAATTGACCTCCGTTCATGGCACGGGTGCTTGTCCACCAAGCGCGGGCTGGTCCAGCGAGATAGTGAGTGGCGAACAACACCTTCTCGTTGGCTTCCACTCCGGCTACCTCAAGATTGTTCTCCATAGTCTGGAGCCAATCGTCGGCGTCGAGGGGCTCTTCGGTCTTGCTAAACACCGGAGGGTTGGTGTTTTGGAAGTTCTTGAGCTTGGATCCGGGGTGGTCATGATTTCCATGGCCTTGGTTGGCGATGTTCTGCAAGGCGATGAGGTTGGCTTGGCGCTTGGCTCTTTCAGTTTCCCGGTCTGCAAGCATGGTTTGCAGAAGTTGCAGCATCGCGTCGTTGGTGCGATTCGGAGGGGCCATCTGAAGATGTAGAAGATTATGAGATAAGAGGGAACATTCTATGGTTCATTTTGGGTTAAGTTTGAAAAACATTTGAAAACTTGTAATATTTTCATGACAAACATAACATTCATTCATTCATGCAACACATAGTACAAACTACACACATACTCCAATGGTTTTAAGAACCATTCTCATGCTACGATACAAGGGACGGGATACAACTCACACCTACTATAAGTGAACTAGTGCAACTACTCCTCATTATCGACATCGATCGGGACGTAGTCATCGGGTCCTGCCTCCAGAAACTCGTAGTCCTCCTCCTCGGTGTTCTCGTCCTCCTCAAAGTCGTTGTCGTCGCTCAGGAAGGCGTCTCCTCCCTGAATGTCGATGCCTCCATCGTCATCCTCCAGCTGACGAATCTGATCCTCCTGGGCCTTGACAGTGGCCTCAAGTGACGCGATCCGGGCGCGAAGGCGGCGAATCGTAGCGTCCTTCTTGGCACGCTGCTGGCGAAGGCTCCTGCGGTCGTTGTTGAGTAGCTTGATCGCCTCACCCTGCTCGGTGATGTGAGCATGGGTCTGGTTTGCGTAAGCGCGAGTGGCGTCGAGGTCCCTCTGAGTCTGGTAGAGCATGAAGTCCAGGTGCTCAGCATGGTGCCTCAACTCCGGGTGCGGCTGAAGCTCCATGGGCACTCCCGCGGCATCACGCCTCACAAGGTGGGCGTAGCGAGAGGCGAGGATGCTCACCACGTTCTGTCCACAAAGGCGCGCAAGTGCCTCCTGTAGACCACGTGCGAGTCCATCGAGCCAGTTGCTCTCGCGGAAGGAGAAGAGGATCCTCTCCGAAGTGGGAGGCTCCATCTTGCCCCTCAAGTCAGCAGTGATCACCCACTGCAACTCTCCTCCGGGCGTGTCGTCCAGCTGAACCCCGTGAAACTCGGGGTGTGGGCGTCCAAGGAAATCAGAGAGGGCGTTGAGGTCGTGCTCGAAGATCAAGCTTCCTCCGTTCCCAAGCTGGTAAAACTTGGTGTTGATGGCTTCATTCAGCGCCATCTGAAAGAGAATTGGATGAGTAAGTTAGAGAGTGCAAAGTGTGGCAAAATTTTAAGTTGATTCAAATAAGATAGACATGATTCATCAAATTTTGGCAAAGTCTCAAAGACAAGAGTGTAGTAAATTTTCACAAATAGTTTCTTTCATTTGATTTCAAAGTTTAAATTTTTCAGAACGCCCATTCTAACTAAGGTCTTCTAAGGTCAAACAATGGCTCTGATACCAACTTGTTAACACCCGGATTTTTAAGTCCGAATGCCTATTATGTCATACATCGCAATCCCAGGAATATTGTTGTTGCGAGGCATAATAGTTAAGTATCACAGTCATCATTCATTACAAACCATAAGTCTTACAAATTGGGATCACATGATCCATATTACACGAATAGTTGATCTATTGATCAACGAACAAACACAAGTTCATAGTTCAACATAGCGGAAGCGTAAGATACAAGGACTATCTAGTCCACAGGCCAACGCTTGACGTCGGAAGGCGCTTAGTTGTCGTAGGCGTCCTGCTGGTCATCTCCTTGGTCATCTTCATACTCTGGCCATTTGAATAGGAAGGGACAAAGCCGTGAGTACGTTGAGTACTCGCAAACTAATACTAATGTAAGTGCTAGACATTCTAGTATGGTTTGCTAAGCTCTAGTTTATTTGCATAAAGCTAGTTTTAGTTCACAAAGTTTGAGAAAAAGCTTATTCAAGTGCTAACTAACTCAAGTGGGAACATTAGTGTCATTCCCACCATTCAAGTGGTGATTTCAATTCAATTCACCACAAGTCATTTCACCATCATCCCTTTTCAACATCATTTTCAAAGATATGACATCGGAAACTGTATGGCCTTTCCAACCGTCCGTAACCGTGGACGCGGCTATTCGAATAGGTTTACACTCTGCAGAGGTTGCACACTTGTGCCACAATATTTGATTTCATCCGTCGGGATTTCCCCGAATCATCGTAACACAGTACGCGGATCATCAACCATAACCTTTCACTTACGAATCCTAGTATGAGCACCTCTCCCCATGAGCTTGGCCTCCCAGTGAAGACAGACAGTCGGCACTGAACTGCACAGAGGCTTGGGCCGGACATTCACCTCATTTCGCATCATATCATATCGTTTCTTTTGTGGTAGAGGCAGCTTTCGGCATAACCCCGATGACGCTTGTTTAGAGGGAACCCATACTAAGACGCATAAACTTCCAGTTAAGCCCTACCCATAATCAGGTATTGTGGGGGTACTTAATAATTGGAAAGGTATCGCATTCAAACCAACATCATTGTTTTATCAAAAATCACCATCTTCTCTTGTTCATATTCACCTTCAAAAATCATTCAGTGGAATGCATCTTCATTCCAAGGTTTCAAAAATCCTTCAAATTCACATTGTTCCCATCTAGAGTAGTCAAGTTTTAATTCATTAGCACTAGCTCTAATTCATGAGGGGTGCTAACTTGCTTTGCTTGGAGAAGACTAACTCACTACTCTAGTAATCAACTTGTACTTTGATCAAAGTTAACTATAAAAGTAACTCATTTAGAAAACCAGTAAAAACTTGTAAAGTAAAAACTTGGGATGGGGTCATATAAGAAAATATAAGAAACATGGTGCCTTGCCCCAAGGGGCTTTGCACTTTGCAAGAGTATTAGCTTGCCTTGGTAGTTCTCAAACTGTTCCTCCTCCTCCTCTTGGTAGCAACCTTCTTCTTCGGCGTACTCTCCGGTGCTACCGTCTAAACTTGAATACGAGTATAATTACTCACTAATTCAATGGCTATTCCATACATCACATAGAACATACAAACTACTCTATGCACACAAGTAAATAAACTAGGGTGCATGGGTTGTGGGGTTTAAATAGAATTCACTTCTTTGTATTCCATATGTAAGTGATAGTTTCCATAGGGTTCTTGAGAAATAATTTCCTCTCATTGAAATCTTCTTAAGATTTAATTTCTCCAACAATCATGCATGAACTCATATTGACCTAAGTCAAATGTTCATCATCATCATCCTTTGGGAAAGTGATTTAAAGGAGGTGGGTCACCTCATACCATTTAAATAACACTACCTTTGATTTAAATCTCAAGTAATTCATATAAGAGAGTTTGGGACCAGGGGTCCAAACATCCCATGAATCCATGTGAGACAAGTTTAAGTGAAGTGTAAGACTTCACACAATTTAACTTCAATAGTTTTGGACAATATCAACTAGTTAAACTAGTCAAAATATCCATTCATTAAACCATGGCATGATCATGCAAAGTGACCACACCATTTTATTGCATAAACATTTAGTGTAAGTCAAATGTGAGCTATTAGAGTTGGAATTAACTTAATATCTATTTTGGTTGATTTTTAAGAATTATTTGAATAGGGAAAAGTCCCTGTCTTGTTATTTTCATCACATTTATTCTACAAAGAATCTGACCATGGGGCCAGTGGCATGTTGTAGAGAATTTTAGTGGCTTTCTAACAATATAAAATTCACTAAATTTGGTTTAGCCAATTTGAAAATATTGAATTTCAAAGTTTGGGCAGTATTGAAATTCATTTGAATTTATTAAACTCAGTTTGAATTAAAAAGGCCGGCGGGAAACTAACTGGGCCGAAACGGTTTGAAAAATGGAGAAACGGCCCAGCAACGCATCCAGTGCGCGCGGGCCAGCTGACAGGGTGGGGGCCACCCGTCAGTCTCTCTTAAAACCCGAATCGGTAAGTTTTGACGTGGGACGTAGGATTAGACTGAGATCGGACGGCGCTTGTGCGTCGTCTTCTCCGGCGAGAGGCAGAGAGGTTGGCGGCGAGGGTAGGGGGTCGGAGAGCTCACCGCGGCTCCAGCTAGGGTTGGCAGTGTGCGCGGTGAAGGTTTAGACGACAGCGAGTCGACTGGTACCGGCGGCAACTCCTGGATCGGCTTCAATCGGCGGCGAGCTTCCGCGGCGTCCGTCGGCAGTGAGGTGGCGATTGGGTGGCTACGGCGGTGAATGTTGATGGTGGAGTGGCTCAGGCGGTCGAGTGAGAAGAGGGGAGTGTGCTGGTGTGCTCAATTCGACGAACGGAGCTCTCCTTTTATAGACGAGCGAGTGACCGTGAGGGCTGCGGCGAGGTCGACATGCTCGCGGCGATTCCGGCGAGCGGTTGGGCTAGGCGAGGGTGCTGTCGGGTTCTCCTCTCCCAGGCGAAGCTAGGAGTGGTGTTGGCTTGGTCGGGCGGCTCCTGGGTCGGTCGCATTTCTTCCACGACGGCCGCGGCGCGTACGGGAACAAGTCATCGTCTCCGGCGCCGGCGGTCACGGGTTGGGGCTGGGCGCGTGTCTGGCGGGGCTGAGGTGTCACGGCGGTGCTCAACCTGTCGAGGGAGGGACCAGGGCGTGCTCGAGGTAGGGGCGCGGCGCGTGTCCAGGGCGCGCTCTCGTGCGACGTCCACGTTATGCAGGGCGAGTTTGGGCGCGCTGTCTCCGGCGTGTGTCGTCGTCGAGCTCGACAACGGCGATGCTAGGGTGGCGTAGGGGTCTCGTTGGCGCATGGTGGCGAGGGGGCCAGGGCAGAGAAGCAATGGAGAGAGGGGGAGGTGGTCGGGCTCGGGACATGGCCGGCATGGCCATGCCCTAGTTGCTCTCCTCCTCTCCTTAGCCTTACTATACACCAATTAGGGTTTAAGGGGACCAGGGAACCAAATGGGGTAGGTTAGGGTAGATGGGGTTGAGTAGATTCACTATTTGCAAATAGTGCAAATAGTGCCATATTTGGAAAATGGCAAATTTGTCCAAATTTGCATTAATTCAAATGGTGAACCTTTTTGGAATGTGAGTGTTGGTATTAGTTGTAAATGACCAGAGGTGATTTGAGGCGGTGGTGGAAAAAGTAGAATTCAAGAATTGCAAAAATTGACAAGTGTGAGATTGTTCCACTTGTTAAAATGTTGCAACTTTGGATGAGCATAGCTATTGATCAAAGAAGAATTTGGCAGGGTGATCTTCATCAAAGTTGTTCACCTTGATGTTGACTTTGAAATGGTGCAAAGAGTTAGCAAGAATTGGTTTGGGAAAATTGAATTGCAGGGGCTCAAAGTGGTGATCAGACTAAAAATTTCAGTTTTGACCATTATCATATGTGAGTGGGAATTGTGTTTGAATTTCATTTGAATTGTGAAACTTTGGTTCCAAAAGTTGTAATAAGTGTTTAATAACATTATTCAACTAATGGTGAAGACCAAATAGGTCTAGGGTCAAAATTTATAAAAATGCCATAGGGCATATGTGAGGGTTTTTAGGGTTTTGCATTTTATGGATTTTCATCCTCTTTGTTTTATTTGGTTGGTGATCTTCATATGATCACACTAGGGTTTTAGAGTATAGCAAATACAAGTAAAAGCAATCATCATGGCATATCACTCAAATGCACAAGTCCTATGCATGGTACTATATGCAAATAGAAAAAGTTTTTGTTGGTTTGAAAATTTGCTTTCTGGAATTCTCTAACTTTCTTTTTATTGAAATTTGGGGTGTTACAGTTCCGCACTAAGTGATTGGAAGTTTTGGTCTTGTCCTAACTTCGAGAAACTTCTGACCCAACATCCGAACTAACTTTCACACCGTTGCAGAGAGTTGAACCATACGACGCAATTTAAAATAGTGGTCCGGAAGCACAAACCTAAACTTTTGGGGTTCACACCGGTTCCTCCCTGAAATTTTTGCTCAACAACAAGAAACAAAGGGATCTCTCTCAACCAAGATATGAAGGTTTTGTGCGTTGATCTGGTTTTTTCGTACGTTAATTGATCCCATCTATTACCTTCCATCATGTTACCCCCTTTATGGTATGGTTTCCGTATGACTCAATTACATGAAAAACGTTGAAGACCGTCTTCCCTTTTTTCACATTGGCTTGTTACAATTAAATAATTATGCCAAAAACCTTTAGTACACGATGCGATCATGATTATATTGTCATTAAACACATAAAACCACTTAGAAAGATAAATGTATATATAGTGGCGAAAAGGCGAGTTATCGTTTTATGTTGAGCAAGTTATTATAGCATGTATTTAGAGAGGAAGACTACCAAGTTCTACTCGAAGCATGATCCAAGTTACAACAAAGGAAAAAACCCGACTTTGACGAGGAAAGGAGGCCTTCAATGTAGAGACAGATGAAACGTGCCAAATGTGGATGTGTAAACCACTTAAACCGAAAAAAAGACTCATATTTGATGAAGTTTTAGTATCCCATTATGTTGTTTACCTGTCCTCTATTCCAGTGAATAAGACGTATAAATTTAGTTAAAAACTAATATCCTCTAGTTTACACCAATGTTATAGACAAAAATATGAATATTTACGGTACCAAATCAACATTACTCCCTCTACTCCATATTACTTGCCATAGATTCATATGTATCTATACACAAAATATGTCTAGATACATCCAGATCAACGGCAATTAATATGAACCGATGGAGCAGTAGATTCACCGTAAAGTACATTTCCATAGATATCTTAATTTTCTTCGTTATGTTTAATGAAAATCTACGAATTTTAACTTTAAATTAAATTTATAAACCTTATTCATCGAGGTAACAACACAATTTCCTTGTGCCTAGTTGGCCGGCCACCTTCGAGAAAAAATGTACCGGAAATAAAAAATAATACTCCCTCCATCCCATGAAAAATGTCTGAAAATGTCAAAATTTAGATGTATATAGATGATAGGTATATCTAAGTTTTGACCAATCGGAGACATTCTTTGTGGGATGGAGAAAGTATTGGAAAACGAATGTGAAAGCAAGAGGACCATACGAACCGTCCACGTGTGAGGCTGAAACCTGCCGGCGACCGTTAAAATACTATCCGTCGCCACCAGGTAGGCAGGCAGAGCAATCTCTCTCGTAGGTGCGGCGGCCGTCTAGCTAGGCGTCTAGACGCGTGTGACGAATGTCACCGCGTGAAAACAGCGGCGTCCTTGGCACGGCGCACGTGAATAGAGTAAGCACTAATCCCCACTATTCGCAAAGGAAAAAGGGCCTCGAAATTAATTAATAAGAGAAAACGGAAAAGGAGAAAAAGGGGCGGAAAAAAAAAGGAAAGCGACGGGAAGGCCAAACAAACAGATCGATCGATCGGGCGAGCGAACAAAAGGGAAGAACCTCGCCGTCCTCCATGCCCTAGCACGCAAGGCACACCCAGCGGAGCCAGCGCGCCCGCCCCGCCCCGCCCCGCCCCCAAGGTAACCGCCCTCTCCGATCCCAACCCTCGATTCTTCTCCCCCCGATCTGAATCCCATCGTCAAAACCCTAGCACCGGATCCTCGCCGTGCCTCCGGTCGGGTCTGTCCCGGTTACGGCGATCTGAATTTCCGGATTGGCGGTTTCCCGTGAGCGAGAGATAGGTAGAGGGAGATCGCTCCGTGGCCCGTTCTCTTTGGGGATTGGCGGCTTTGTGTGCCGCCCGGCTGATTCGGATTCCTCCGCCCGCAGATCTGTTCGTAGCCGTGCGCGGTGCTTCGTTCTAGGTCTGATCGAGGTTGCTTCTGCGGCCGGCCGGTCGGGGGATTGGGAATCGAGGCCGGATTTTGCCGTGGTGAGTTTGTACATCTGACGGGATCTGCAGGTGCTGGTGGAGAGCGCCTTTCAGAAAAAAAAAAAAAGGGAGGTGGTTGCAGTTCTGTTTAAGTGCTAGGAACCAGTCTAGCCACTGCTAAGTAGGAGTTAGATATGTAATTTGTGCTTTCTGATGATGTTGACCTCGATTGCTTGTGCCAAGAGGTGTGTGGAACAAGCCAGTATTTATGTTAGTGCGCTACTGGGAAGAATTAGCGTTATCTTCTATACGGATGGATAGGATGTAGTATGATGTAACATCCATGATCGCATTATGACTTCTTAACCATTATAAGCTCGACATTCTGTTTCAACATTTTCTAGGCAGAGTAGCGTGGATAGCTACCTCTAGCACTTCATGAGTCTAACAAATTCACATATCATTTCTGCAGGAGTCTTAACAAATTCACATATCATTTCTGCAGGTGTTTGGCTTGGCGCCCTCCAACCCCGTCTTCTTCCACAGCCTGCTGAAAGCATCACAAACCAGGCGGCAAGCATGGACGAATCGATGGCGGACTCCATGGTAGCGAGCTTCTGGGGGCCTGTGACCTCGACGATGGAGCTGTGCGAGGAGAACTACGCGCGCTCGTCCTATATCGCAGAGTTCTACAATACTCTCTCTAATGCTCCGTGCATTCTCCTGGCGCTCATTGGACTCGTGAATGCCCTCCGCCAACGCTTCGAGAAACGCTTCAGTGTTCTACACATATCCAATATGATCCTTTCTATTGGGAGCATTATCTTCCACGCGACCTTGCAGCATGTGTAAGTTTTCAGTCAACTATAATGCTACTAGCGTTTTGGCCGGTTATAAAATGCCACCTTTAGCTGTGCAGTTTTTAGATTACAAGTACTACATTTGATTTTGCATGCCATTTGCATTTGATGGACAGTTCCTGTTAATAGCAAACAAATAATCATTGACGGAACAAAAGCTATTTTGTTAACGTTACTGCCATTTGGACTAAAAACTAAGCTATTTTTGTTAACATTACCACCCATTTGAATTAAAACTGAGCTATTTTGTTAACATTACTGCCATTTGAATTAAAACTGAGCTATTCTGTTCACATGAATTTATGTTCTGTTTATATATTATTAGTAATATGATAGATTGTGTCCTGCTAATGTTATTTTTATCTTGCTGTTATTGGCATGAAATTCTGTTTGATCTTTTTCAGTTGTATACATTATTTTTTTATTCTTCATTCTTTTTGCCTCGCATGTGCTGTGCTGTTTATTTTTGCGTTCACAAATCTATGGCTGATATTCTGTGTGGCGAGTTGATGAGTACATATGCACGTGCACACCCCAACAGCCAGTGATTTATTAGTTGGAATGTGCCTAGTTCTTGATTGGGTTGAATACTTGTACTGATGCACTGGCTGACCATCCACAACCGGGGCAGCTGCTCTAAGGGTCATTGCTGAAATTCTATCTGCTTTAAATGCTTTTTTATGTTCATGACAAAATTTCAGTATTTGCCAACGCTCACTATTTGGCTTTGCTGTTGCTCAATATCTCAAGTAAGCTCCTTGGGAATACATAGGGTAAATGGGCTGCCTTTTGATCAGCAAATTAGTCAACTAGCAGTGTGCCACTGGGAATAAAGTAACTTGCTTGGTTTGGTTGCCAGATGATGCCACCATTAGTTAGTCTTAACAACTGAACTGTACTGCATGATTTGAGTGCTAGTATGTACGGTAATACTCCTACATTAAATCAAACACAGTCCTAAGATGTTAACTGTGCTGCATGTTCGTTGAGTGCTGGTATGTTCATAGTAATACATTAAATCAAACACATTGGTAAGTTGTTTTATCACTGTCACCAATACTACCTATGTAGAGTGGCTGGTTGCCTCTAACTAAGACTAGGATGCGCATGTTAAATTCCATCCTCTCTTTTTCTTAATCTATCAAGGGTTGTGCGCTTGTCAGTTTCAGCATATCTCTAGCTTCTGTCAGTCTTCATATTAATTCTGGCCATGTTTGCTTGTCAATTTCAGCATATATATCTAGCTTCTGTCAGTCTTCATATTAATTCTGGTCATGTTAAAATATTGCTTTGCCGTACGTATTATATTAACTTGTGTTGTCATATTTTGGTTTCCAGCCTACAGCAGAGTGATGAGACACCAATGGTGTGGGAGATCCTCCTATATCTGTATGTCCTTTATTCACCAGATTGGCATTACAGGAGCACGATGCCTACTTTCCTTGTCCTATATGGTGCTGCATTTGCTGTAGTTCACTTCTTCGTGCGATTCCAAGTAGTATTCAAGTTGCATTACATTGGTCTGTGCCTTCTCTGCATCCCACGGATGTACAAGTACTACATACAGACGAAAGACTTGGCTGCCAAGCGGCTCGCGAAGCTGTATGTTCTTACCATCTTCCTGGCGACTGTTTGCTGGCTAGTTGATCGCATCTTCTGCAAGAAGCTTTCGCACTGGTACATCAACCCGCAGGGACACGCATGGTGGCATGTGCTTATGGGATTTAACTCTTATTTCGCAAACACATTCTTGATGTTTTGCCGAGCTCAGCAGCGTGGTTGGGAGCCACGCATTATCCATCTCTTCGGGCTATTGCCTTATGTCAAGATCCAGAAATCCAGAAAGAGGGAGTAAGCCCTCGGTTGATCAGTGGTGTTCTTCAGGACCTGAAATCAAATGTCCCCCATGCGCTCAAAAAAACAAGCGGTGGCATTTTTGTATATGGGCTTCCAAGTGATTACGGACTACAAGTGTCTTGATGTCTCACTGGATTTTGGTAACTTTTAACTGACAGCCTGTTTTGTACCATACATGATTTCAATCAGAGATTAGTTGGAGTGTTCATCTCTTTTGATCTGGGTCCACTGAAGTTTGTCTTTCAGAACTAGTAGGGCTTTTTATTTTATTCTTTTGATTTGACTTGAATGGGGTTGAATTGTATTAGTTAACTTACTGGCTGGAGTCGTCATAGATTCATGTTCCTCGTAACTATTAATTCTTTGTTATTTATGGTACTTCTGAACTTCAACGTTGAAGCTCTGGTGCTACGATCTTTGTGCTTAGAACAGCCTAAACAAGTAAACATGGAAGATACCTACTGTGAAAGGTGTAAATTTTACCTGTGTTATTTTAATTGCTCGGTTAACTTGGCAGGGTCCACTTGTGTCAAATGAATACTCAATGACAGCTTTTGCCCAAAGAGAGCTCATGCTAAGCTTTCATGAGCATGATGAGCATGGTTGTATCCAGGTCGAATGTTACTCATGTGGTCAACTAGATGAGCGTCCATGTCTGGGACTTGAAAAAATAAAGTTTCCACCAGTCCTTTGGACAGTTGTTGGTGAACCCATGGCAAGGGGCAACTTCTACTTCGTTTCCAAAATATTTGAAGCTCTACTTTTGTTCTTAGTAACTTCTCTAGGTTTGACCAGATTTTTTTTAAATGTCAATATTTACAATATCTAATCTTAGATGTATGATAGATATAAAAAAAACTAAATTGGCGCTCTAGATGTTCACAAATTTATCTATAAATTTGACCAAACTTGAATTACTTTGACTTAGGACAAAACTAGACTTAAATGACTCTCTGTTCAAAACAAGATGTACATTTTTTAAAGTCAAACAATATAAACTTTTATCAAGTTTTTAGAAAAAAAACTATCACCATCTAGCAGATACATGGTACATCATGACATACGTTCTCATATTGGATCTATATAGTTCTCTTTATTTTTACGTCATAGTTCTCAATAGATATTTTTATAAGCTTGATTTAACTTCACATTCTTGGACTTCAGAAAAAATTATAGATCTTTTACGAAATGGAGCACCTTATTCTCTTTTTATTTTGAGATCTGCCTATCAGATTTCATTCTCTCTCTTTTTTTTTTGAGATCTGCATATCAAAAATTCCTTTCTCCTATGGATAAAAGACATAAATAAGTTGGCGATTCTGCTGACCTTTGCAGGAATCCCTGCACTTCATTTGTGTCCAGCACAGTTTATTTGGATCGCTTCTACTATATTATAAACCAGAGCAAGACTATCTAACGAGCATGGGCCACACTGGAGAAGTTTCCATGGTGGTTTTGTATGTGTGAACAATTCTAGAGATCATTCCCTTGCCAGAAAAGACGTTATGTTCTAGAACCATGTTTCTGTCAAAACAGGTGCATTGCATAGAATCAAGCGAATGATGGAAACGATAATCATATTGCTGATACGTGTCCTCCATATACTCGTAGGAATTCGAATCGAGATCTAGGATCGAACAGGGATAAGATTCCACAAATCTCACAGCAGCACAACACTGACCGGTACATTATCTCATTCACACTAGGCCAATAAAAATGTACCCAGACTGACCTAAACACGTGCACCCACTGACCCTCAAATCTACGGGTCAAACACTATCCTCGTGCATCGTCACACAAGTGAAAGCAGCAGCCAGCAGTCATTCTGCAGAAACTCAAGGTTTTCCACCACAGGCAAAAATTAGGAATACTCCTGATAATTGATGAATAAGGTTGGCAAGCTTAAAAGAATAGCAGTGCAAGTTCAATAACGATTTTACATTATTACAAATATAATCCAAGAATTACAGAGGCATCAACATCTGACCAAAACCTAGGCCATGGTATAAATCCTCGACAAATGATGAAGCAAAAAATATTTTGGCACTTGGTACTTAAGCATGCCAGGTATACCCATTTATACCATCAGTACATCAAGTATCCATGTAACAATAAACAAAATAAACACCACTAGGTAAAGGAAAGAATCCTGATATGGGCAGATATGCTTTTCCTTTTAACAGGGTTAATTAACAAAATAGAGAACTGTTTGACTGATGAACTGAAGCTGCCGGGGTGCGATTCTACCTGCTGTCGGCCTTGGAACAACCCCAACTGAGGTACTTTAACCTACTGGAACCTCCATATTGTATACCTCCAAAAATTTAAAGAAAACCAATCTCTGAATCACCACCTTCAGCTATCCAGCCTTGCTTGCTGACCATCTTAATGAACAAAAACAACAAAAAATACTTCAAATTCTTTAGCTAAGAATATCAATAACTTCTTGCACCTCGCAGGTCTGCTGTTTGTCTATGTTGCTAGACTACCCATCTGCTGATCAAGCTGCATCTGTTCAAGCAATGCTCCAATAATTGTGGCTTGGTCATCTCCATCCATCTGTGTGTTCAGCCTTGAACCTTCACCATTACTAACATTTGGATGCATAAGTGGAGAAGGTCCAACAGAGTTCATGGATTCAGCTGCGGTACCTTGCTTCTCTGGTGGAGACTCCTTAACCAGCGTGTGCACCCACGAGAGATCTGGATCATCACCACCTGATCTCAGTTCAAAGGAAGATGATCGGCGAAGCTTACCCAGTTCTTCACCATCCACACCCCAGTCAGGTGCCCCTGAAGGAGATCCCCACTTGGACCATGATGAGCTGAGAGGAGAGCCAACTAGAGCCGATGCTCTTGCGGCACTAGGACCAAGATCACGAGAACTGAGGCTCCTCGTCGCATTAGGCCCGAGATCACGAGAACTAAGGCTCCTCATTGTCTGCTGCTGCTGCTGGTGCTGTTGCTGTAGCTGTTTCTCACGCTGGGCAAAGGCGGCTGCCATGTGGGAGTTCATCGGGGACCCAGATTCAACGCAACGGGGAGACATCCGGCCAGGGGAGGACATCCCAAGCGATGCTTGCAGCAGCGATGAGCGTGAAGGAATCTGCTGGTTGTCCACGGTCTTTGGCGAGAAGCCCCCTGTGTTGATCGGTGAGAGCAGTGCTTGCTGCTGTTGCTGGAACTGATTAAGGATAGCAGCCTTCTGAGAGGGTGAAAACATAGCGCCTTGATCGGCATTGCTGTACCTCGGGGAGGAGATCATCTCAGCAGAGAAGAGATCATCCAAGTTTGAGGGATTCAGGCTCTTGGTCCGAGAAGCATGGTTCCCTGCAGACGAAGAACCAAGGCGTGCGCAGAGACCATTCATAAGCTGAGAATCCATCTCCTGCATCAGTGAGTAGTCATCGAAAGGCATATCTCTGGCATTGAGCGAACTTCGGAGTCTGCTCGACTGAAGACTGCTGCCGGGAAGGTGTAGCGTCGGAACATTTGGCTGCTGCCAGCCCAAGGAAGGGGGCATCCCATTGCCAGAAGGAGACCTCGGCGGGGTGAACGGGGACATGGCTGCCGAAACCGCCGATGGAGAACCGGGCATCAAGCCCATTGCCGCCGCCATGTCCATCGCAGCCGTGGCCGAGGCCCTCGGGCTCGGGGATGGCACCGCGGACCCAGTGGAGACATAGAGCGGGCGGAGCTCCTCGGTGGTGTGCGCGAAGAAGCAGACGCGGCGGTTGCAGCCGGTGCCATCCTTGCAGAGGCGAGTGCGGTACTGCGCGGGGTGGAGCCAGCACTCGAAGACGCCGTGCGCGTACTCGCACATGTCGCTGCGCCGGCACACGCCCTTCCTGAAGTCCGGGCACGGCACGCAGCTGTAGTGGTACTTGCGGGGATCCCGGCGCCGCGCGTTCTCCCCCGGGTGCACGAAGGGGCACTCGGTCCAGTCGTGCGAGTAGGCGCGCGAGCACGGCCTGATCTTGAAGGAGTACATGCGGAACTCGTCCGAGGCGTAGATGCTGCTCTTGATGTCCGGCAGGGAGGGGTCCACCGGGTACTCCTTCTTCTCCGAGGTGGCGGTGGCCACCCTGGGCAGGTCGGCGAACTTGGTCGTCAGCATCAGCGCGGCGGATGGGGACCGCGTCGCGTCGTCGGCGGTGGGCGAGGAGACGGGCGAGGAGATCGAGTTCCTTGCGGCGTTTGTGGCTACCCGGAGGACCTTGGGGAAGCCGAGCAGATCTTGGAGCGCGATCTTGGCGT
Organism: Lolium perenne; assembly: GCF_019359855.2. Taxonomy (NCBI): domain Eukaryota; kingdom Viridiplantae; phylum Streptophyta; class Magnoliopsida; order Poales; family Poaceae; genus Lolium; species Lolium perenne. Next base: position 92,350,042 of record NC_067247.2, read on the forward strand.
CGACCATCTTGGGCGGGACGGAGATGACGTCGGCCGGGCGGCACCCGGCCGCATCGGTGGCGTCGGCGTCCGCCCCGGCCACGAGGAGCAGCCGGACGGCGTCGACGGCGGAGGCGGAGCCCCCGGAGGCGGCGCAGTGGAGCGCGGTGGCGCCGTCGGGGCCGCAGCGGCGGTTGGCGTCGACGGCGGGGAGCGAGAGCAGCAGGCGCAGCGCGGCGAGGCTGCCGTAGGTGGCGGCGACCATGAGCGGGGTGCGGCGCTCGAGGGCCTTGCGGCGGCCGTACCAGAGCCCGGGCTCGTCGGCGGCGGCGGGCGGCGCGCGGGCCAGCGCGCGGAGCAGGCCGTCGGCGTCGTCGTCGGCGGCGAGCTCGAGGAGGCCGGCGAAGGCGTCGCCCGTGTCGACGGTGAGGCGCAGGGCCATCTCGGCGACCGCCGCATTCTTCTTGGGCGCGGGGGCCGGCGCGTCGGGGAGGGACGGCGCGGGGGGCGCGGGGATCGGCGTGGTGCTCATCTGGGCTTGCCGGATCGGAGGAACTGGTGGAGGGGGAGCGGGAGAGAGGAGTCAAGAAAGCAGTCAAGGGAGTCCAACATAGCAGCAGCGCGAGAAATGGAGTGGAAAACTTACCATACAACAAGAGCGGCGGGGAGGCGGGGCGAGCGGCGGCTGCGGCGGTGGTCGGCGGCAAAGATAGGGCCGATCTATCCTCTATCCGGTTGGCGATTGATGGAGAAGAAGCGGAAGCGGAAGCATGGGGGGATGAGGGAGGAGAGATTTGCAGTAGTAGTAAAAAAAGGGGAAAGTGAGGAGATAGAGAGAAAGGAAGTGGGGTGTGACTTGCGAGACTATCGGAGTTGGAGTTCTCTCTCGCGGCGACACACACAAGCTCACTTCCCTCGCCTCCACCTCTCCATGCAACAAACGGCGTGTGATCGAACCAAACGGAATGGCAAAATTCTGGTTTTTGTGCCTCCCGAATGAAATCATTTTTCCTTAATTTAACTAAGTTGTTACTCTCTATTATTTTTTGTAAGATCGTGGTGCGTCCTCCGAGAGATCGGAAGCCCGCCTCGCGATGTCCGATGCACACACATAAAATTTAGATAAAGAATAAAGCAATAAAAAACAACTTCCCTCTCCCGGAGCCACTGTCGTTGCCGATGCAGCGGTAGGGTTGCCGCTTGCAGGAACGATGATGGTTCTTTGCAGCCGCTTCGAAATCCGCTTGTGGTCGCTTGCAGCAACGGGTCCTATGCAGATCCGTTGCCAATCACTTCTAGCTCTACCCATGCTCACCTGCATCATCGGCAGTTCTTCCTTGCAGATCCACCCCGGCCGCTTCCTACTGTACCGGTAGGTGTTTGCAACATCCTGTTGCTCTTTTCAGCTTCGTCCCAAGCGCTTCTACCTCTGTCGTTGGGAACTTGCAGCAGCGGCAACATCAATGGTGTCGGCTAGACCGCATGCGATGCAGATGTTGGGGCATAGGGCCGGCGAGGGGGTGCGGGATCTAGGGGTATGGCGGTGGGGGTGTATTGAGGCAAGCGACGGAGATGGAGAAGACCGGCTCTAGAGATGGGGATCTAGAGGACGGTGGTGAAAGGAGGTCTGAGGAGGTCATTGTCGGTGCACGGATGTGGGCAGCTGATTTGGAAGGGTAACACCGATACGGGCAGTAGATGGTGCGGTGTGGGGTATGGACGCTGCCAGGAAGACGAAATTGGAATGATATAAGGTTGACTTGTTTTTTCTTGGACACCCCTATGGCGTGCACCGAAGTGGAGGAGATGTGTGCGTGCGAAGCGAGGAGGGGTATCGATCATCCGCGTTTTCCTTTTTAAAAAGTAGTTATAAACAAAGAAGGATATATGCTACAAAAATAAAAAATATGAATGCTCCATGTGCGATTTTTTAAGTGGTGATGATGGTAGGCATGGTGTTCCGGTATTTCTTCATTCTTCCTGTCGTGATTGGGCTCTAGAGGCTAAAATTGTGATATTCAAAGTTTGCACATATCGTACCTTAAAAGTTGGCAAACTTATTTGCCCTCTAATTGCGATCAGTAGTTAGGATCATTGCTCATTTTAGACGATGATGCCCGACAATGAAGTTGGTTTCGACAAGTATTAAAGACTTTAGCCGCCCAATACATTGGTAAAGAAACAAGGCGGCCTTCTCGAGAGCGAGCGCTTGGCGCCCATCATCTCTAATCAATACATGATCACGAGCTAGTGAATTTCAAACATTTACTCCCTTAGCTTCAAATTAATTGAAGTTTTATGTTTGCCCAAAGTCAAATTTATTAAAGTTTGACCAAGTTCTTTAACACATGCGGATTTTTATTAGATTCCTCATAGGGTATTGATTTGTACTATACATATATTTGGTGCTGCATCAACTGATTATAATTTTGACTTGTGACAAAGTTATATAACTTCCAAAATTGTAAAAGAGGGTAAATTGCTAAAATAAAAATAAAACCACCACCACGATTGTCAAGGGCCCACAATAATGCATCAAAGGCTGTTTTTTCATGAAGTGTTGTTAACTTTGCCTTAGTTGTGTTGGTTTTTCTTCGTGTCAAAACAAATTGTGGTGGGTTTTTGCTATTTACTCAACCAAAAAATTGCTACCCCTGTTCATAAGAGGATATCTTAGATTTATCTAAATTTAGATGCTCCTTTTATGAACAACGTGGTTGGATCCAATGAACATTGCGGTATTAATAACTGAAGTATTTTGGAAAACTGCATTTCTTTTTTCAAAGTGAAACTGAAATTATTCTTCTCTATAACTGCAGCATCCCATGCCTAGGCGTTGAAATACTTTACTTTTGGAATCAATCGTGTGGTTAAAACTAAACTAAACGGAGCTCCCAAACGGAGTTTATGGCCAGCGTCAGCCGTGCACGCACGACCGCACGAGCGAGCGAGGCAACCCCCAAGTTTCCATAACCGGCGTCATTGCCGTTGCCGTGCCGTGCCGTAGCGCGGGCACGTCCACCGGCGATAACCGCACCTGCTCGCCGCTCGCCGCTTTTGATTTTCCAACCACCACCACCACCCCACACATACGTCAGGCAGCGCCTTGTGTACGCGCGACGTCGCTCTCGCTGTCTCGCAGCTTCCTTCTCGAGATCTCCGTCGCTCCCGTCCATTTCCGGCTTGTCCGCACGCCCCCGGCGGCCGCGTCACGGCCTCCCTCCCTCTCTATCTTTCCTCGCGCCGCCACGGCGAGCGGTGGTTGGATCTTGGCTGTGGCTGGCGCTGGCGTGGCGGCGGACGTGGGGATAGATAGATAGATGAGATTGCTGACGACCGGTGCCGACGCGGAGCCCTCGTCACGAGCACAGCTCCCCGCCACCTGGAGCTGGCGCCCCGCGCGCACGGCAGCGCAGGTAGGTGGGGCGGCGGCGGCGGCGGGATTTGGTTTCCCGTGACTACTCCTTGGCGGAGGATCGACAGCGACGGAAGGTGAGATCTCGCGGCGCCGCGGCACGTGACCGGGGATGCGAGCCCTGGTCCGTCTGATGGGATCCCCTGGCGGTTCCGTTGCCGACACCTGCGCGCGGTTGGTTAGGGACAGCGGCCGTGGCACGTACAAGCAGCGCCTGCTAAAATTCTTCAGAATTCTTTAGTAGTAGTACATTACAGTACTATTAGATCATCTTCACCACTAGCCCCAAATAGGCGCCTCAGCACTACATCCTTTATTTGGGGAGCTGTTCTCACACCGGCACCCCCAAAACGGCGGCCCCAATAGATGTTTTGATTTAAAATCATAAATAAATGCATAGAAAATTGAATAAGAAATATTTTATTCCACAAACTAATACATAATTGGGAACGTGGTTTACATGAAGATATAGTTTGAACCATGGTTGACATAAATATAAAACATTGCAAAAAAAAACTAAACCTAACTATGCCGGTCATCGCAGGTTTCGTGTGTTCGCTGCCAAGAAAGAACACTCGAGGGCACACTTAGTCACCCAAACTGGAAAATCCAGCTGGCGAGGGTGCCCCTGTTGGTTCTTCCGAGGAAGAACATCCAAAAACATGCGAGCCGAAATTCGCTGCGAAGAAACAACACTCGTCAGTCGTCATCCTCCTCGATGCTGTCGACGTGGTAGTTTCGGCGGCAACGCGTCTCGTCGAACACCTTGACGCTCATGTCCCCGTCCCCAGAGTAGGAGAACACGAGCACGAAGCCGGCTTAGAGGCTGTGGTGGCGCGCGAACTTCTCCCAGCCGATGTGGAGGTATGATGTCTACGCACGCTTCTATTCCTGTAGATAGTGTTGGGCCTCCAAGAGCAGAGGTTTGTAGAACGGCAGCAAGTTTCCCTTAAGTGAATCACCCAAGGTTTATCGAACTCAGGGAGGTAGAGGTCAAAGATATCCCTCTCGAGCAACCCTGCAATTAAGATACAAGAAGTCTCTTGTGTCCCAACACACTTAATACACTTGTCAGATGTATAGTTGCACTAGTTCGGCGAACAGATAGTGAAATACAAGTAATATGGATGATTGTAAGTAGTAATTTCAATCTGAAATAAAGATGACAGCAAGCAAACATGTAGCAGAACTTGTTGGAAACGGTGTTTTAATGCTTAGAAACAGGGCCTATGGATCATACTTTCACTTGTGGACACTCTCAACAATGATCACATAACTGAATAAATAAATGCTACTTTCAAACACTCTCTTGTTGGATAACAAACACCATTCATTGTGTAGGGCTACAAAAACACACCTCAAGCCGGAGTAAACAAGCTCCACAACTTTCGGAGTTCATATTAAAGTAACCTCTAGAGTGCATAATAGACCGTTGCAATTTAGACCGAGTACTAACATAGCATACACACTGTCAACAATAGCTATGAAAGGGAGAATAGATCGCATCAATACTATCATAGTAATAATTAACTTCATAATCTACAAGAGATTACAATCATAACCTACGCCAAGTACTACATGATGCACACACTGTCAACATTACATCATGGAGGAGGAATAGAATACTTTAATAACGTCACTAGAGTAGCACATAGATTAATAGTGATATAAAGCCCATGATCACATAAAGATCACACCATGGGAGAGAGAGATGAACCACATAGCTACCGGTAGAGCCCTCAGCCTCGGGGGAGAACTACTCCCTCCTCATCATAGGAGACAGCAACGGCGATGAAGATGGCGGTGGTGTCGATGGAGATGACTCCGAGGGCAATTCCCCGTCCCGGCGGCGTGCCGGAACAGAGATTTCTGTCCCCTGAAACGGAGTTTCGCGATGGCGGCGGCGTCCCTGGAGTCTTTCTGGAGTTTCGTCAATTGGTATAGGGTTTTCACGTCACGAGAGATTATATAGGCGAAGAGGAGGCGCAAGGGGGTGCCTGGGGGGCCCACCCCATAGGGCGGTGCGCCCCCCTCTTGGCCGCGCCAGCCTATGGTGTGGGGGGCCTGGGCCTCCACTCCGTCTCCCCTTCGGTGTTCTGGTCCGTCTCGGTGAAATAAGATGTTTGGCTTTTGTTTCGTCGAATTCCGAGAATATTGCCCGAACAGCCTTTCTGGAACCAAAAACAGCAGAAAACAGGAACTGGCACTTCGACATCTTGTTAATAGGTTAGTTCCGGAAAATGCATAAAATCATTATAAAGTGTGAGAAAAACATGTAGGTATTGTCATAAAACTAGCATGGAACATCAGAAATTATAGATACATTGGAGACGTATCAAGGTACATCTTGCCGCGTGCGTCGTAGATGACGTCCACGATCCACCGGTAGTAGCCGAACGAATCCTCCCGCGGATGCAGCGTGCCCGGGTGGTCGTCGCCGGCGACGAAGTGGGCGAAGGTGTCCGGCAGCCTCTGGATGCCGCGTGGGTCGCCCTTGAGGACGAGGACGAACTCGCACAGCACGGGGCCTCCTCGTCCATCTCCGACGATGAAGACGACGGCGTCTCAGGCGATAGCGTGCGTGCAGCTCTGCCGTGGCCACGGGTACGACCACGGCCGCGTCCTCGGCCTCGACTAGACATGGCGTCGTCTTTTCAGATGGTGGCGGCTAGGGTTGGGGAGAGAGGCGCTAGGGTTTGTGTGTGAGAGGAACGATGAGAGGCGGCCCTTTTTATAGGCCGGAGGGAGGCGGGGGAGGGGGAGCGGTGGCGCTCATTAACGGTGGCACGAAGAGCAAGGCGCGCGCGACGAGATGGTTCGTTGCGCCTCTGCGGAAACTGCACCGCCGCTGCGTCCCAATAACTCCCGTCGCGAGGTAGGAGACATTTAGGTTAAAATTAAATGAGCCGCTGACGTGTCGGCACCACCACTCCCCGTTGGCGTCGACTTTTGGGATGTGTGGCTGACAGGCGGCTCCCACGCCAAAAAAATCAGCCTCGCGAGGCGCCGGCGCGCTCGATTCGCGCTCTTGGCAAAGGGGCTATCACGGGGTTGCCGGCGATTCTATTGAACTCTAAAATTGGCCGTCGCCGTTTGGGGCGCGCCAGTGCGAGCCCATTTTCGCCCCCGGCCCCCAAAAGCTATCGGGACCGCTATCGGGGGCGCCGGTGGAGATGCTCTTACGAGTACTTAATTGCCTCCCACTTGCGGGTAGAATCCATCGACAACGTACTGTATACAAGGAAAAGATTTATGTTTCCATATTTAATTACTGTTTTGCTAATTTTCAGTAAATTGAAATTTATCTTAGAGCTTAGCAGAATTTGCAGCCGTTGAATCGCGTCAAGATTCGCGCAGTCGTCTTCTATCTTGCACACACCAAGGGCATTGGCAAGTGGTTGGAAGGAGGATGGAGGGGTCCGGAGAACGTTCGCCGGAGCTAGCCTCGGGCAGGCAGGTCGGCGGTTCAGCCAGCGATGGCGATGGGGGCACACCGACGCCGGAGAAGAAGAAGGCATCGACCCTACTCTGCTATAAGTTAGTTCTCAGTCTACTAATCCCTAGAGAGACCCATATAATTAAGTTTCATTCGAATGAAGAACCTTACTTCGTCTGTAAATAAGTGACACAATTTTATCTACATATGAATGTATTTAGATGTATTTTAGTTATATATACTTTCATATTTAAAAACAATGAGTCACTTATTTTAAGACCGAGAGAGTAGTAGAAGATATTACTAAACATATCCACAACATACAAGGTAATAATTTATCATATTTTTTTAGACATAGTAGTATTACCTAAGGTTATATTTTTTCAACTTAAACCGAGCGAGTTAGTGTTGGCTTTAAGATCAACTCCTTTTTTCAATTGAACCACATATGATAATTATACTCAGCGTCTCGGCTCATTTATTATCAAAAAATTCGATCTCAAGCCAAGCTAAAAAATAATGATTCATTCTTGAGCCGCTCTTTAGGCCTAATACCACTCGATCTGTCCAGTCTTCTTCAGTGGAGCAAAGGCTCCCGCGTGCGTGGCAGGCCGGTTGATACGCTGCTTCGAGTCAATCTTGCAATGGCTGCAATCAGATCTGTTAAACGCTCTTGTCGTACTCTCGAGAAAGATAAACACGGTTGTCTCCCTTCGCTTGTACTACTACCTCTAGGCCAGCTACGCCGGCGTGTATTCTACTCCGGTTCCACCACTAGCAGTCCCGCCCATCCCGTGATCCTAGTTTAGATAGACACATAATCTTGCTTATCGTCCATGATGACAAGTCGACGACAGTACGACAAATACTCGGTTATCTTCTCAAACTGCACACGTGTGCGGTGGCGAGCCTCCAACAGTCCGGCCACGAGAGTTCCCAAGTCCCTTTTTTTTACACTTTACAGGTCATGCGTTCGCCACACTCCTAATCTAATCTTAACCGTTTGCAAGTTATGCATGCCTAAAATTCTTAGTACAGCATATCCAAGGCAAATCCCAAAAAATTGTCCACATTTTGTCCCATTTGGTGGAAACATAGGTTCAACCTTACACTCTAGATAGTCCAACAAGTTTAAAACTACATTTAACAAACTTGATTTAAACAACCATAGATCTAATTGTTAATGTGGAAGGCAGTCGGCGTTGCTTCGGGAGGCAGAGCTCTTCTTGGTGCCATGATGTTCCCCACCGGCAGCGAACGCTCCTCCATGAATGGTGTGGTATTGTCACGGTGGTAGCCATCACATGTGGCAAACAAAGAGGAAAGAGAGGGCGTACACGATAGGTGATTCGGGAGCGAGATTGCACATAATTACCCAAGTCCGTGTCCCCATATGTAGGAGGATCCCTACTCTTGCTATATGTCGCTATAAATGATCTACACGTACATGTTACACATGAGTTGTAAGTCTTACTCTAAAGGAATATATAGGCCGGTTTTATAGGAGCGGGTTCTACATTTTACATGGAAATCCTTAGGCGGCAAGTAAGAGACCAAGACTAATCTAGCTAACACACTATGTCTTGTACTCTAAGGAGAATAATGCTTGGAATTTAGGCGGACTCCGTCTTGGGATTTCCATAAGTCATTTGGGCCTTAGTCTTCCTTCTAGGTGGCTAGGCCGTCCTGAGTGCCACCTGGCACAACCACCACATGGGCCATCCTAGCTTGCTAGGATTTATCCATGTCTTGGGCCTACCTATTTGGTACGTCCCCGACATTAGCCCCTGGAGCGCTCCAAGCTAGGTCTTCAGCTGGTTTGTCAATGTACTTGAAGAAAATTCGGCTTAAATGAATTGGTGAGGACACCAAAGATCCTTGAAGGGCTTCTCAAATAGAAAAGACAACTTTTTACTCGATTTTAGCCAACATGAATCATGATGAAACCGGTCACGTGTCTAGGTCATCGCTTGATCAACGCTCCTCAAAGACCATGCATGAGCCAACCTTATTGAGGTCGACCTGAGCAACATCTTGCAAGGAATGCAACATTGTTAGTGACCCCTGTCAATCCGCCGAACCGTAGAAGGTCAAAGATATGTGGCCGTCCAGTCTCACGGGCCTGCCATGGACTCGGGACTACGCATATCTTTTGGCCGGGTCATCATTGCCGCGTGCAAAATATGAAGAGGTGCGCGTAAATTCCACACATGCTAAAGTTATTGCGCGCATATCCAACATGTGACACAAATAAAGGCCACATCCACACGATTAACAACGATAAGCCGCGTCCACCGCGTAGGGCCAGATGGTCACTTCGAGCGCTGGACATAAAGGCATCAGGTCATTTCCCCCATTCACTCCTACTCCATCTTCTTCCTCCTCTCGGCCCGTGCTCGCAACATTGCGAGTTCCGAGCCAGAGCTCAAATATTCTCCCGAAAAAGCTCTAGAGCTCCTCCGATGACAAAGAATGGCGAGCCAACGAAGGAAGGGAAAGAGAAGCCACCAAATGGATTATGGCAGCCTTCCACGACAAAGACCTCAGAACCAAGAACCTCGAAAACAAGGGGCTTCTCCCGTCCAATGTGGGTTGCTCGTGGCACGACTCGCCGATAGATCTTTCGCCAAGACCTGAGGATGGTGAAAGGGTGATGCTCACCGCCATCATCAAACACGACATGTCGTTCACCCAAACTTTTCAAAACATTAAAAAAGATTAAAAAAACATGAGAAAGGGGGAAGGTTTTATTTAACCTTAAAAAATTAGCGAAACAAATTAGGGTTTAGAAAAATAAATTTAGGATTTATTAAGATCACATCCAAAGTATGCAATAATATGATGCATGATGTCACAAATGTAAAACACAGATAAAAGGAAAAAAGGCACTACTCTTGGGCAGGATTCACGACCAAATTACTTGTTTAGACCTCATACACTGGAAATTTCTTTAGTCATAACCAAACTATAGAAGTGCCCTCTATAAATCTCTATTAGGGAACTACTATACTTGCGCAATGTAGGAACATATTTTAGATAGTTCAAAGATACTTAATAAACAAATTTATATACTCTGATAGTATACACATAAATGTGTCAAAACTATACCATGAATAAATGTAATTGTCCTCTTTTATTTTTGGCCAACATTCACATGGAGTCCAATATAAATTAAGGTAGTTCATTAATGTTGTATAAATAAAAACATGTTGAGAATTTAGTGATAGAAGCAATTGTAAATAAGTATAAATGTTTAGTATAAATGGTATGGTAGCACGAGCTTTGCTTCGGAGATAGTGTCTTTCTCTAAGAATTCCCCAAGTCATACATTCCGTTGCTTCCAAAAAAACGGAAACATGTATTCCAATAAAATACGTTCAAACTTGCCGCAACAAAAGAAAACAGAGGCACTGCGTAATAAATTCATCGAGATATGGAAGCACAAACGCCGATGTGCGGCCCCGATGGAATTTTGGGTGCACAGGTTCTATTAGACTGAGGCTGAGTGGCGCTGCAGATGCGCTCGCACTAGGATTGCGAAGCAAATTGGTTCAAATTATGGTTTGAAAGAGCGAAGAATCAAAAAAAATGCATTTCACTGCGGTATATGACATATTTTTTTTTCATTTTGTACGGAATATGTATCAGACTAGCACACCCAATTTTAAGGTGGAGAGCCCACCCTTCCACCCTACTAGCTCCGTCCCAACTTCCACCACTGATAACCCGCTCCTAAGCGCACGGTCCATCTGCACAAAATAAGATCTTAGTGTTACATGCATTGTCGTCATGTTCAGTGTGTATTTTTTGAACATATGCTTGTGCCTACCCTCCTCCATAGGTTTGTTGCATTGAGATTAAGATAATTATTTTAAAGACTTATTCACATTGTGCGGTTACAACCAATCTTTTTTTGTATCCTAATCTAGGAATCTTAAGCGTTTGTAGGTTAGCGGCATGGGCGCGTGCCTAAATTCTGCTTTTGCTATTGCGCCTCTCGAATAAAATCATTTTGTTTCACTTAACTAAGTTGTTATTAGATAAAAGGGATTTCTATTTTCGTGCCCTCAGGTCCTTAGTTGTGCTCAGTTTTCCCCAGCTCGTTAGTTTTTCCTCAGTTTCCCCTCCCTCTAGTTTGAAACCCCTCGCAGACGCTCGGACGGGAGGGTTGCCGTCAGGTCAGAGGCCTTACCGTTACCGTTAATCTGACGGGTGGGGCTGCACAGAGGGCAGTTCCTCTCTGACCCGTCTCGTGCTGACAAATGGAGCCGCTCTATTGGGCTGCCGCAGCCAATGACCAGTGGGGTCATCTATTTTTCAGGAAAAGTCATATATTGCCGCTCTGAGGGGCTGCCGCAGCCAATGACCAGTGGGGTCGTCTATTTTTCAGGAAAAGACATATATTTGCCGCTCTGTGGGGCTGCCGCGGCCAATGACCAGTGGGGTCGTCTATTTATTTATAGAAAATCATATATTGCCGCTCTGTGGGGCCTCCGCAGCCAATGACCGCTGGGGTTGTCTATTTATTTAGAGAATATAATATAGAGCCGCTCTGTGAGGCCGCCTCAGCCCATGGCAGGTGACTATTTTCGTAGCTTAATTTAAAGTGACTCTTATGCTAAACATTGTGCATAATATATAGAAAATAGCTAGATCTCTAAATATATAGAAAATAGCTAGATCTCTAAAGGGGATGGATGCATGGCTTCACGTCGTCGTCACTTTCATCGTCAGTATCTTCGTCGTCTGAGTAGTAGTACTTCCTGCACATTGTTCCGTCGAACACCTTCACTGTGAGCACATCATCGCCTTCATATTTGAAGTGTACGTAGCAGCCGAAATCCACACCGTGCGCGATGGCGAAATTCTCCCAGCCCTTGTCGAGATACATCCGGCCTTGTCCGTCAAATAGGACCTCCACGGTCCAGAGACGAGGACCGCAGTCAGCTGCTCGCAGATACACCTTAGCTGGCTCCTGGCCGTCAAGATAGTCCGCAAACTTTTTTGGGAGTGCCTGCAAAGAGATCGAGCGCCGATCGTTTGAAATTAAAGGTTTTTTAGAACATGCCCATAATTAATCACATGCATCATATATGTGGGAACGCATACGTACCTTCTTGACCAAAGGGTCTTCATAGATGACGATGAATAACTCCTCTATGATCAATGGCAGTGTTGACGATGGTGGTGGTGGCAATGATGATGATCCACCACCCCGGCCGCCCCTTCCTTCCCCTTCCCCTTCCCCTTCCGTTCGCGTCAGAGCGTGGAAGCCATGGCAATGGATGATCAAGTGTATGTGAACGAAGAAGAGAGAGGCAGAACCTATTGACACAAGGGATGGCCGTTGTGGGTGTTTATAAGGGAGAGATGACCGTTGTAGGGGTTTACACAATAAATTAAGGAGGAGGTGACCGTTGTGGGGGTTTACACAATAATTTAAGGAGGAGATGACCGTTGTGGGGGTATATATCTCAACAAAAAAGTAATGCGGACTATCTTGACGGAAATGGAACTTCGTGATATAGTTTATCATTTTACCGTGAAAAGTAATGCCTAAAAGAAATGGTAATTCGTGATAGTTTATCATTTACCGTAATGGCTACAACAAATCGTTGATGGTTTATCATTTTTTGCGTGAAAAGTAATGGCTACAAGAAATGGGTGATGGTGTATCATTTTTTGCGTGAAAAGTAATGGCTACAACAAAATCGGTGATGGTTTATCGTTTTTTGCGTGAAAAGTAATGGTTACAAGAAATGGGTGATGGTGTATCATTTTTTGCGTGAAAAGTAATGGCTACAACAAAATCGGTGATGGTTTATCGTTTTTTGCGTGAAAAGTAATGGGTACACGAAATGGGTGATGGTGTATCATTTTTTTGCGTGAAAAGTAATGGCTACAACAAAATCGGTGATGGTTTATCGTTTTTTGCGTGAAAAGTAATGGCTACAAGAAATGGGTGATGGTGTATCATTTTTTGCGTGAAAAGTAATGGCTACAACAAAATCGGTGATGGTTTATCGTTTTTGCGTGAAAAGTAATGGCTACAAGAAATGGGTGATGGTGTATCATTTTTTGCGTGAAAAGTAATGGCTACAACAAAATCGGTGATGGTTTATCGTTTTTTGCGTGAAAAGTAATGGGTACACGAAATGGGTGATGGTGTATCATTTTTTTGCGTGAAAAGTAATGGCTACAACAAATCGGTGATGGTTTATCATTTTTTGCGTGAAAAGTAATGCCTAAAAAGAGTTTATAATTTAGCTCGTGAAAAATAATGCAGAAAACCAAACTTTGCGTGAAGCTAACCGACGACAGAGAGAGAGAGAGAGGGTGGTGGCCCCGACCAGAGAGAGAGATAGGGGTTATCCTGCCCGTTAGATCATACGATCAACGATCGGCGGGCACGATCCGCGTGACATGGGCTAGACCAATCAGGGCAATGTTGGGCGTCTGTGAGAGTTTGTGAAGGGAGAGGGCAAAACTGAGTAGTATCAAGAAACCAAGGGCAAGTGAGTAGTAAACAGACTAAGGGATTCAAATATGAGATTTAAAAAATGGAAAATGCGTGTTTTGTACAATGAAACCCATCTTGGCCTACCTCAAACTATTTGCAATACAAATCTACATGAGTGTGAAAATTATGGCCTCATTCAGACAAAGTATGTTTTGGGGAAAGCTGTTTTGGGTAGGGCTTATTATGGAAAACCATGCACCTTCATAGCTACTAGGTGATTTGAGAAGTGGCAATTTGTGGTGAAACTTGATTTATCTATGATTTATCTATGATTTGAGAAGTGGCAATTTGTGGTAAAGACTCCATGAGTAAGTGCCACTCTTTTTCGGAATTTTTTGCACATTAAATAACTCATTTAACTAGTTAATCCCATTTGTTGACTCTCTGTTGACCAGCCACTTGAGGGTAAAACTGAGTATATTACACTAGCCAAGTATTAGCACTCAAGGAGAAAACCGAGCACACAAAAAATGCTAGTATATGACTCGGGGGTATACACGAGTATATCTAAATTTCCAGGGTTAGACCCGAGGACGCGTGTTGCGGTGCGAAGTGCAAGACTTGCCATTGTTGACGTGTGTCGCGGTGCGTACGTGCAAATAGTGGACGCGTAGGACGCGGGTCGCATTTAGGACGCGTAAGCCCTCCCTCCCTCCCTCTCGCACACGCCGTCTCATTCTCGCTCACGCACGAAACCACCCCTCTCACGTCCCATCAACTTCTCCAAATCGAAAAAACCCCAACCGCCGTACGCACGCTACCCTGCCGGCGATGGAGAAGAAGAATGCGCCGGCGGCCATCGCCTCCGAGCCCGTCGCCTCCGAGCCCGTCGCCTCCGCGCTCGTCGCCTCCGCGCCCGTTGCCGCCGAGCCCGTCGCCGCCGAGCCCGTCGCCGCCGAGCGCGCCGCCGCCGAGCGCGTCGCCTCCGAGGGTGGCGCATCCAAGCGCGGCGCCTCCGTGAACTGGGCCTCTCTCTCGGCTGATGGACCACTTCACAAGATCGGCCAATGCCATCGGCGAACGAGGAGTACGCCGACACCTACTCTGCTATGAGGCAAGTCTCGTAGAAATTGGCGCTCAGGTTTGCCCGAGCCCGACGTGCACTGGACGAATGGATCATGCTACACCACGCCCTTCCACGCGTCGCTGAGTTCACCTTCCTCCAACTCGGCACATCACGCTACGTCACCATAGATCTATCGGAAGTTCATACAAGGTTCAAATTCCTCCATATCTACCTTTTTATTTTCAATCTTAAACACATCTTAGTGCTGAATGTTATCTTCATCAATATATTTTAGATACTACTTCGTCGGCTTTTGCGTGGTGTCATCGTGCTTGCCCAGAAGAACCCGCCGCACAAGATACGGCTGCTGAACCCACTCACAAAGAAATCGAACACTATGTTTGAGGCGCAGATGCCATCTGTTTTTCTGAAATCAGTCGCTGTTATCAAATCCCCGACTATGATCTTCGTTGCCGCACATTACCCGTCGGAAATTGGTTGGGTCGATGAGAGCACTCCAACTAAGGATATAAATGAAGATTGGGGAGAAGGAAGATTTTCGATCAAGAACCATTGTCTGCGTTGCATTACCCCGTTCAATGGTGAACTGTATGCGATGGCTGCGGACAATTTTGAGATCGGAAGAATAGTGTGCACCAATGTCTGATTGCGACAGCGAGCACTGTCAAGATGGAGACACTAATTTCATTTCCAGAACTTGGACGTCAGAAGTTCTACCTTGTGAAGTCGGATGGTGATCTGCTGCTTGTGTTGTTGGTCAGCGAGGCTTTGGCGGGCAAACCTTTGGTGTACCGTGTGGACACTCAGAGCCGCTCTCTCCATCCGGTCAGTAACATTGGCAGTAATGCCTTCTTCGTGAATTATATCCGGTGTATCTCCGTCGACACCAGAGTGTACCCGACACTTCGACCTGGCAGCATCTACTGCGCGGATTTGGGTTATATCAGAGAGTACTCTCATGATACAAAGGCCTGGGATGAGTGGCCAGTACGTGTGGATAGAATAGGAAGCTACGGTATGAGAAATGAACACAAGTCATACCGTTTGGAGGATGTATTGGCCGCACACTGCAGACGGAAGGAGTTCAATGAATATTTCCTTGGGAAATGCACGAATGGAGCGACAAAGAAATATATGAGGAGGAATGAAGAACAAATTCATTCATCCTAATCTTCTTGTAGTCCATACATTGCGTGCGTCTTGTATATTTTTCAGCTTAGTTTGTCGTGAACATTAACAACGTTATTGCCTGCTTTTGGCTACTGTATGCAGTTTATGTATTATACTTAGTTTTGTGATTATGCTGTTGTGAATTTATCATATACTAGCTTCTAGATTTGCTACTAGATTTGCTGCCATATTGGGCAAAAAACAAGGGCCAAAAGGCATAAATAACCCCAGAGATTTGCTACTAGATTTGCTGCCATATTGAAGAAAGACAGAAATAGAAGCTTCTGTAGATTTGATACTAATTTGGTGAAAAAGACAGAGAGAGAAAGAGGGGAAAAGGTGCTCTTAAAAATGCCAATTTGGGCCGAGAGAGACAAAACCCAGCTCCTGCTCACGTGCAACCAAACGCTTCTCGTCCTGTCCCACGCGGTCCCTTTCTACCAGCCCCACGCGACGCGGCCCCACACGACGCGGCCCCACAGACGACGCGGCGCAACACGTCAGCACAGAACGTCCAAATAAACGGATTCCTTCCGTCTGAGCTCCTTCTGCGGGTTTCAGACTTAGGCTTGGGGAAAACTGAGGAAAAACTAAGGGGCTGGGGAAAACTGAGTACAACTAACGACCCGAGGGCACAAAAATAGAAATCCCTAGATAAAAAATAAAGCAATGAAATCACCTTCCCTCTCTTTGAGCCACTGTCGTCGCTGATGCAGTGGTAGGGTTGCCGATTACAGGAACGATGATGGTCCTTTGCAGCTCCATCGCCAACCGCTTCGAAATCTGCTTGTGGTCGCTTGCAGCAATGGCGATGGTCCTATGTAGATCCATTGTCGGGCACTTCTAGCTCTGCCCATGCTTACCTGCAACGTCGGTAATTCTTCCTTCCAGATCCACCCCCGTCCGCTTCCTGTTGTACCGGTAGGTGTTTGCAACATTCTGTTGTTCTTTTCAGCTTCGCCCCATGCGCTTCTACCTGTGTCGGTGGGAACTTGCAGCAGCGGCAACTTCGATGGTGTTAGCTAGACCGCATGTGACGCGGTGTTGGGGCATACGGCCGACGAGGGGGTGCGGGATCGGGGGGCAAGGGCGGTAGGGGTGTTATTGAGGCGAGCGACGGAGATGGAGAGGACATGTGCTAGAGATAGGGATCTAGAGGACGATGGTGAAAGGAGGTCTGAGGAGGTCAATGCTGGTGCACGGATGTGGGCGGCTGATTTGGGATGGGTAGCACCGATATGGGCGGTGGATGGTACGGTGTGGGGGTATGAACGCTGCTAGGAAGTGATACGTCTCAAACGTATCTATAATTTCTTATGTTCCATGCTACTTTTATGATGATACTCACATGTTTTATACATACTTTATGTCATTATTATGCATTTTCTGGCACTAACCTATTGACAAGATGCCGAAGAGCCAGTTGCTGTTTTCTGCTGTTTTTGGTTTCAGAAATCCTACAAAGGAAATATTCTCGGAATTGGACGAAATCAACGCCCAGGGTCTTATTTTTCCACGAAGCTTCCAGAAGACCGAAGGGGATACGAAGTGGGGCGACGAGGCGCCGCCACCATAGGGCCGCACGGCCTAAGGGGGGCTCGCGCCGCCCTAGTGTGTGGACCCCTCGTCAGCCCTCCAACGCTGCCCTTCCGCCTACTTATAGCCTTCATCGCGAAAACCCCAGTACCGAGAGCCACGATACGGAAAACCTTCCAGAGACGCCGCCACCGACAATCCCATCTCGGGGGATTCAGGAGATCACCTCCGGCACCCTGCCGGAGAGGGGAATCATCTCCCGGATGACTCTTCATCACCATGATCGCCTCCGGATTGATGTGTGGGTAGTTCACCCCTGGACTATGGGTCCATAGCAGTAGCTAGATGGTTGTCTTCTCCTCATTGTGCCATCATGTTAGATCTTGTGAGCTGCCTATCATGATCAAGATCATCTATTTGTAATGCTACATGTTGTGTTTGTTGGGATCCGATGAATATGGAATACTATGTCAAGTTGATTATCAATCTATCATATATGTGTTGTTTATGTTCTTGCATGCTCTCCGTTGCTAGTAGAGGCTCTGGCCAAGTTGATACTTGTAACTCCAAGAGGGAGTATTTATGCTCGATAGTGGGTTCATGCCTCCATTAAATGCAGGACGATGTGTGAGAAAGTTCTAAGGTTGTGGATGTGTTGTTGCCACTAGGGATAAAACATCAATGCTTTGTCTAAGGATATTTGTGTTGATTACATTACGCACCATACTTAATGCAATTGTATGTTGTTTGCTACTTAATACTGGAAGGGGTGTGGATGCTAACCCGAAGGTGGACTTTTTAGGCATAGATGCATGCTGGATAGCGGTCTATATACTTTGTCGTAATGCCCTGATTAAATCTCATAGTAGTCATCATGATATGTATGTGCATTGTTATGCCCTCTTTATTTGTCAATTGCCCAACTGTAATTTGTTCACCCAACATGCTATTTCTTATTGTAGAGACACCACTAGTGAACTGTGGACCCCGGTCCATTCTTTTACATCTGAATACAATCTACTGCAATACTTGTTCTTTACTGTTCTTCGCAAACAAACATCATCTTCCACACTATACATTTAATCCTTTGTTTACAGCAAGCCGGTGAGATTGACAACCTCACTGTTACGTTGGGGCAAAGTACTTTGATTGTGTTGTGCAGGTTCCACGTTGGCGCCGGAATCCCTGGTGTTGCGCCGCACTATATTCTGTCACCAACAACCTTCACGTGCTCCTTGACTCCTACTGGTTCGATAACCTTGGTTTCTTACTGAGGGAAAACTTGCTGTTGTATGCATCACACCTTCCTCTTGGGGTTCCCAACGGCTGTGTGCTTGACGCGTCATCAAGACTGTTTTCTGGCGCCGTTGCCGGGGAGATCAAGACACGCTGCAAGGGGAGTCTCCCACTTCCAATCTCTATACTTTGTTTTTGTCTTGCTTTACTTTATTTTATTTACTGCTTTGTTTGTTCTTTATATCAAAAATATAAAAAATTAGTTACTTGCTTTACTTTATTTACTATCTTGTTTGCATTCTCAATATTAAAAACACAAAAAAATTAGTTACTTGCATTTATTTTATTTAGTTTGCTTTATTTACTATTGCTAAAATGGGTACTCCTGAGAATACTAAGTTGTGTGACTTCACTAGCACAAATAATAATGATTTCATATGCACACCTATTGCTCCACCTGCTACTACAGATGAATTTTTTGAAATTAAACCTGCTTTACTAAATCTTGTTATGAGAGAGCAATTTTCTGGTGTTAGTTCTGATGATACTGCTGCCCATCTTAATAATTTTGTTGAACTTTGTGAAATGCAAAAGTATAAGGATGTAGATGGTGACATTATAAAATTAAAATTGTTTCCTTTCTCCTTAAGAGGAAGAGCTAAAGATTGGTTGCTATCTTTGCCTAAGAATAGTATTGATTCATGGACTAAATGTAAGGATGCTTTCATTGGTAGATATTATCCTCCTGCTAAAATTATATCTTTGAGAAGTAGCATAATGAATTTTAAGCAATTGGATAATGAGCATGTTGCCCAAGCATGGGAAAGAATGAAATCTTTGGTGAAAAATTGCCCTACCCATGGACTGACTACTTGGATGATCATCCAAACCTTTTATGCAGGATTGAATTTTTTCCTTGCGGAACCTATTGGATTCAGCTGCTGGAGGTACTTTTATGTCCATCACTCTAGGCGCCGCAACAAAGCTTCTTGATAATATGATGATCAATTACTCTGAATGGCACACAGAAAAAACTCCACAATGTAAGAAGGTAAATTCTGTTGAAGAAACCTCCTCCTTGAGTGATAAGATTGATGCTATTATGTCTATGCTTGTGAATGGTAGATCTATTGTTGATCCTAATAATGTTCCTCTAGCTTCATTGGTTGCTCAAGAAGAGCATGTTGATGTGAACTTCATTAAAAATAATAATTTCAACAACAATGCTTATAGGAATAATTCTAGTAACAACTATAAGCCATATCCTTCTAATAATGGTAATGGTTATGGTAATTCTTATGGTAATTTTTACAATAATAATAGAAGTGTACCCCCTGGTCTTGAAGCCATGCTTAAAGAATTTATTAGTACACAAACTGCTTTTAATAAATCTGTTGAAGAAAAGCTTGGTAAAATTGATATTCTTGCTTCTAAGGTTGATAGTCTTGCTGCTGATGTTGATCTTTTAAAATTGAAAGTTATGCCTAATGAAACTAAAGATATTAAGTCATTTGCTACAGCAAACGCCATCCAAGTTCGAATTAATGAAAATATTAGATTGATGGCTGAATTACATGCTAGGTGGGAAAGAGAAGAAAATGCTAAAAAGAATGATGTAGCTAAAGTTTGGACTATTACCACCACTAGTAATGTTGATGCTTCACATGTTGCTACACCCCCTACTATCAATGGTAAAATAATTGGTTTTGGCAATGTTTCTACTCCTAATGCAAAGCGTGCAAAACTGCCTGAAACTGCTAAAGCTACTTTGAAGCGCTTGTGATAAAACTGCTGAAATTTTTCAAAATATTGGGGACAATGATCCCATTGCTGTAGATCATAATGGCTTAGATTTTGATGATTGTCACATCTCTGAAGTTATAAAGTTATTACAAAAACTTGCTAGAAGTCCTAATGCTAGTGCTATAAATTTGGCCTTTACAAAACATATTACAAATGCTCTCATAAAAGCTAGAGAAGAGAAACTAAAACTTGAAACTTCTATTCCTAGGAAGTTAGAAGATGGTTGGGAGCCCATCATTAAGATGAAGGTCAATGATTTTGATTGTAATGCTTTATGTGATCTTGGTGCAAGTATTTCCGTTATGCCTAAGAAAATCTATAATATGCTTGACTTGCCACCATTGAAAAATTGTTATTTGGATGTTAATCTTGCTGATAATGCTATAAAGAAACCTTTGTGGAGGATTGATAATGTTCGCATTACGGTTAGCAATAACCTTGTCCCCGTTGATTTTGTTGTCTTGGATATTGAATGCAATGCATCTTGTCCCATTATTTTAGGAAGACCTTTTCTTCGAACTGTTGGTGCTATTATTGATATGAAGGAAGGGAATATTAAGTATCAATTTCCTCTCAAGAAAGGTATGGAACACTTCCCTAGAAAGAGAATAAAGTTACCTTATGATTCTATTATTAGAACAAATTATTATGTTGATGCTTCATCTCTTGATGTTACTTGATTCACACTTTCTGCGCCTAGCTGAAAGACGTTAAAGAAAAGCGCTTATGGGAGACAACCCATTATTTTACTTCTGCACTTTTGTTTTATATTTGAGTCTTGGAAGGTGTTACTACTGTAGTAACCTCTCCTTATCTTTATTTTATTGCATTGTTGTGCCAAGTAAAGTCTTTGATAGTAAAGATAATACTAGATTTGGATTACTACGCAGAAACAGATTTCTTGTTGTCACGAATTTGAGTAGTATTCTCTGTAGGTAACTCAGAAAAATCTGCCAATTTACGTGCGTGATCCTCAGATATGTACGCAACTTTCATTCAATTTGAGAATTTTAATCTGAGCAAGTTAAGTGCCCCAGAAAAATTCGTCTTTACGAACTGTTCTGTTTTGACAGATTCTGCCTTTTATTTCACATTGCATGTTTTGCTATGTTTGATGGATTTCTTTGTTCCATTAACTTTCAGTAGCTTTGTGCAATGTCCAGAAGTGTTAAGAATGATTATGTCACCTCTGAATATGTGAATTTTTGATTATGCACTAACCCTCTAATGAGTTTGTTTTGAGTTTGGTGTGGAGGAAGTTTTCAAGGATCAAGAGAGGAGGTTGATACAATATGATCAAGGAGAGTGAAAACTCTAAGCTTGGGGATGCCCCCGTGGTTCATCCCTCCATATTTCAAGAAGACTCAAGCATCTAAGCTTGGGGATGCCCAAGGCATCCCCTTCTTCATCGACAACTTATCAGGTCACCTCTAGTGAAACTATATTTTTATTCTGTCACATCTTATGTGCTTTACTTGGAGCGTCTGTATGTTTTTGTTTTGTTTTGTTTGAATAAAATCGGATCCTAGCATTCTTTGTGTGGGAGAGAGACACGCTCCACTGTTGCATATGAACACATGTATTCTTAGCTTTACTCTTAATGTTCATGGCGAAGGTTGAAACTGCTTCGTTAATTGTTATATGGTTGGAAACAGAAAATGCTACATGTGGTAATTGGTATAATGTCGTGAATAATTTGATACTTGGCAATTGTTGTGCTCAAATAGATCATGTTTAAGCTCTAGCATCATGTACTTTGCACCTATTAATGAAGAAATACTGTAGAGCTTGTTGACATTTGGTTTGCATGATTGGTCTCTCTAAAGTCTAGATATTTTCTAGTGAGGGTTTGAACAACAAGGAAGACAGTGTAGAGTCTTATAATTCTTGCAATATGTTCTTATGTAAGTTTTGCTGTACCGGTTCATACTTGTGTTTGCTTCAAACAACCTTGCTAGCCTAAGCCTTGTACTGAGAGGGAATACTTGTCGTGCATCCAAATCCTTGAGCCAAAAACTATGCCGTTTGTGTCCACCAAATCTACCTACTACATGGTATTTTTCTGTCATTCCAAGTAAATACTTCATGTGCTACCTTTAAACAATTCAAAAGTTATTATCTCTTATTTGTGTCAATGTTTTATAGCTCATGAGGAAGTATGTGGTGTTTTATCTTTCAATCTTGTTGGGCAGACTTTCACCAATGGACTAGTGGCTTCATCCGCTTATCCAATAATTTTGCAAAAAGAGCTGGCAACGGGGTTCCCAGCCCAAATTAATTAACTTTCATTAATAATTCTCTTCACATGTTTTGCTCTGATTCATCAGTAAGCAACTTAATTTTGCAAATAGACACTCCTCCATGGTATGTGAATGTTGGAAGACACCCGAGGATTCGGTTAGCCATGGCTTGAGAAAGCAAAGGTTTGGAGGAGTGTCATCTCTAAATAAAACTAAAATAAATAGACACTCCTTCATGGTATGTGAATGTTGGAAGGCACCCGAGGATTCGGTTAGCCATGGCTTGAGAAAGCAAAGGTTGGAAGGAGTGTCACCCAAAAATAAAAATAAACTAAACTAAAGTACATGTGTAAACAAAAGAGAAGAGGGATGATCTACCTTGCTGGTAGAAATAACGTCCTTCATGGGTAGCCGCTCTTTGAAAGTCTGTTTGGCAAGGGGGTTAGAGTGCCCACTACCATTCGTTGACAACAAAAAACACCTCTCAAAACTTTACTTTTATGCTCTCTTTATGATTTCAAAACTTGAAAAGCTCTAGCACATGATTTTATCCATGCTTCCCTCTGCGAAGGGTTTTTCTTTTACTTTGATGTTGAGTCAGTTTACCTACTTCTTTCTATCTTAGAAGCAAACACTTGTGTCAACCGTGTGCATTGATTCCTACATACTTGCTTATTTGCATTCATCATATTACTTTGTGTTGACAATTATCCATGTGATAAACATGTTGAAGTTGAAAGCAACTGCTGAAACTTATATCTTCCTTTGTGTCGCTTCAAAACTTTCTACTAAGAATCTATTGCTTTATGAGTTAACTCCTATGCAAGACTTATTGATGCTTGTCTTGAAAGTACTATTCATGAAAAGTCTTTGCTACATGATTCAGTTGTTTATTCATTGTCTTTACCATTGCTTCGAATCACTGCATTCATCTCATATGCTTTACAATAGTATTGATCAAGATTATGATAGCATGTCACTTCAGA
Organism: Lolium perenne; assembly: GCF_019359855.2. NCBI lineage: Eukaryota > Viridiplantae > Streptophyta > Magnoliopsida > Poales > Poaceae > Lolium > Lolium perenne. Next base: position 92,373,390 of record NC_067247.2, read on the forward strand.
AATTATCTTTGTTATCGTTTACCTACTCGAGGGCGAGTAGGAACTAAGCTTGGGGATGCTTGATACGTCTCAAACGTATCTATAATTTCTTATGTTCCATGCTACTTTTATGATGATACTCACATGTTTTATACACACTTTATGTCATTATTATGCATTTTCCGGCACTAACCTATTGACAAGATGCCGAAGAGCCAGTTGCTGTTTTCTGCTATTTTTGGTTTCAGAAATCCTACAAAGGAAATATTCTCGGAATTGGACGAAATCAACGCCCAGGGTCTTATTTTTCCACGAAGCTTCCAGAAGACCGAAGGGGATACGAAGTGGGGTGACGAGACGCCGCCACCATAGGGCCGCGCGGCCTAAGGGGGCCCGCGCCGCCCTAGTGTGTGGGCCCCTCGTCAGCCCTCCAACGCTGCCCTTCCGCCTACTTATAGCCTTCGTCGCGAAAACCCCAGTACCGAGAGCCACGATACGGAAAACCTTCCAGAGACGCTGATACGCGTACAGCACGCGACCGTTGGGAACCCCAAGTGGAAGGTGTGATGCGTACAGCAGTAAGTTTCCCTCAGTAAGAAACCAAGGTTTATCGAACCAGTAGGAGTCAAGAAGCACGTTGAAGGTTGATGGCGGCGAAGTGTAGTGCGGCGCAACACCAGGGATTCCGGCGCCAACGTGGAACCTGCACAACACAACCAAATTACTTTGCCCCAACGTGACAGTGAGGTTGTCAATCTCACCGGCTTGCTGTAACAAAAGATTAGATGTATAGTGTGGATGATGATTATTTGCAGAAAACAGTAGAACAAGTATTGCAGTAGATTGTATTCGATTAAAAGAATGGACCGGGGTCCACAGTTCACTAGAGGTGTCTCTCCCATAAAAAATAGCATGTTGGGTGAACAAATTACAGTTGGGCAATTGACAAATAAAGAGGGCATGACCATGCACATACATGTTATGATGAGTATTGTGAGATTTAATTGGGCATTACGACAAAGTACATAGACCGCTATCCAGCATGCATCTATGCCTAAAAAGTCCACCTTCAGGTTATCATCCGAACCCCTTCCAGTATTAAGTTGTAAACAACAGACAATTGCATTAAGTATGGTGCGTAATGTAATCAACACGTACATCCTAAGACATAGCATCGATGTTTTATCCCTAGTGGCAACAGCACATCCACAACCTTAGAACTTTCTGTCACTGTCCCTGATTTAATGGAGGTATGAACCCACTATCGAGCATAAATACTCCCTCTTAAAGTTACAAGCAAAAACTTGGCCAGAACCTCTACTAGTAACGGAGAGCATGCAAGATCATAAACAACACATAGATAATAAATTGATAATCAACATAACATAGCATTCACTATTTATCGGATCCCAACAAAGACAACATGTAGCATTACAGATAGATGATCTTGATCATGTTAGGCAGCTCACAAGATCCAACAATAAAGCACAATTAGGAGAAAACGACTATCTAGCTACTGCTATGGACCCATAATCCAGGGGTGAACTACTCACTCATCACTCCGGAGGCGACCATGGCGGTGAAGAGTCCTCCGGGAGATGATTCCCCTCTCCGGCAGGGTGCCGGAGGCGATCTTCTGAATCCCCCGAGATGGGATTGGCGGCGGCGGCGTCTCTGGAAGGTTTTTCGTATCGTGGCTCTCGGTACTGGAGTTTTTATCAATGAAGGCTTAAGTAGGCGGAGGAGATAGGTCAGGGGGGGCCACGAGGGCCCCACACAACAGGCCGGCGCGGCCAGGGCTTGGGCCGCGCCGCCCTAGCGTGTGGGCGCCTCGTCGCCCCACTTCGTTTCCTCCCCGGACTTCTGGAAGCTTCATGGAAAAATAAGATCCTGGGCGTTGATTTCGTCCAATTCCGAGAATATTTCTTTACTAGGATTTCTGAAACCAAAAACAGCAGAAAACAGCAACTGGCTCTTCGGCATCTTGTTAATAGGTTAGTGCCAGAAAATGCATAAATATGATATAAAGTATGCTTAAAACATGTAGGTATCATCAATAAAGTGGCATGGAACATAAGAAATTATCGATACGTTGGAGACGTATCAGCATCCCCAAGCTTAGTTCCTGCTCGTCCCGAGTATGTAAACGATAACAAAGATAATTTCTGAAGTGACATGCCATCATAATCTTAATCAATACTATTGTAAGCACATGTAATAAATGCAGCGATTCGAAGCAATGGTAATGTAATGAGTAAACAAATGAATCATATAGCAAAGACTTTTCATGAATAGTACTTTCAAGACAAGCATCAATAAGTCTTGCATAAGAGTTAACTCATAAAGCAATAAATTCATAGTAAAGGCATTGAAGCAACACAAAGGAAGATTAAGTTTCAGCGGTTGCTTTCAACTTGTAACATGTATATCTCATGGATATTGTCAATGTAAAGTAATATAACAAGTGCAATATGCAAGTATGTAGGAATCAATGCACAGTTAACACAAGTGTTTGCTTCTTGAGGTGGAGAGAGATAGGTGAACTGACTCAACATAAAAAGTAAAAGAAAGGCCCTTCGCAGAGGGAAGCATTGATTGCTATATTTGTGCTAGAGCTTTGGTTTTGAAAACAAGAAACAATTTTTTCAACGGTAGTAATAAAGCATATGCATCATGTAAATTATATCCTACAAGTTGCAAGCCTCATGCATAGTATACCAATAGTGCTCGCACCTTGTCCTAATTAGCTCGGATTACCTGGATTATTATCGCAATACATATGTTTTAACCAAGTGTCACAAAAGGGTACCTCTATGCCGCTTGTACAAAGGTCTAAGGAGAAAGCTCGCATTGGATTTCTCGCTTTTGATTATTCTCAACTTAGACATCCATACCGGGACAACATAGACAACAGATAATGAACTCCTCTTTAATGCATAAGCATTTAGCAACAATTAATGTTCTCATATGAGATTGAGGATATTTGTCCAAAACTGAAACTTCCACCATGAATCATGGCTTTAGTTAGCGGCCCAATGTTCTCCTCTAACAGTATGCATGCTCTAACCATTCAACTCGTGGTAAATCGCCCTTACTTCAGACAAGACGGACATGCATAGCAACTCACATGATATTCAACAAAGAGTAGTTGATGGCGTCCCCAGGAGCATGGTTATCGCACAACAAGCAACTTAGTAAGAGATAAAGTGCATAAGTACATATTCAATACCACAATAGTTTTTAGGCTATTTGTCCCATGAGCTATATATTGCAAAGATGAAGAATAGAAATTTTAAAGGTAGCACTCAAGCAATTTACTTTGGAATGGCGGAGAAATACCATGTAGTAGGTAGGTATGGTGGACACAAATGGCATAGTGGTTGGCTCAATGATTTTGGATGCATGAGAAGTATTCCCTCTCGATACAAGGTTTAGGCTAGCAAGGTTATTTGAAACAAACACAAGTATGAACCGGTGTAGCAAAACTCACATAAAAGACATATTGTAAACATTATAAGACTCTACACCGTCTTCCTTGTTGTTCGACCCTTACTAGAAATTATCTAGACCTTAGAGAGACCAATTATGCAAACCAAATTTAAGCAAGCTCTATGTATTTCTTCACTAATAGGTGCAAAGTATATGATGCAAGAGCTTAAACATGAGCACAACAATTGCCAAGTATCACATTATCCAAGACATTTTACCAATTACCACATGTAGCATTTCCCGTTTCCAACCATATAACAATTAACGAAGCAGATTCAACCTTCGCCATGAACATTATGAGTAAAGCCTAAGGACATATTTGTCCATATGCAACAGCGGAGCATGTCTCTCTCCCACACAATGAATGCTAGGATCACTTTATTCAAACAAAACAAAAACAAAAACAAACAGACGCTCCAAGCAAAGTGCATAAGATGTGATGGAATAAAAATATAGTTTCACTAGAGGAACCTGATAATGTTGTTGATGAAGAAGGGGATGCCTTGGGCATCCCCAAGCTTAGACGCTTGAGTCTTCTTGAAATATGCAGGGGTGAACCACCGGGGCATCCCCAAGCTTAGAGCTTTCACTCTCCTTGATCATATTGTATCATCCTCCTCTCTTGATCCTTGAAAACTTACTCCACACCAAACTCAAAACAACTCATTAGAGGGTTAGTGCATAATCAAAATTCACATGTTCAGAGGTGACATAATCATTCTTAACACTTCTGGACATTGCACAAAGCTACTGAAAGTTAATGGAATAGAAAAATCCATCAAGCATAGCAAAACAGGCAATGCGAAATAAAAGGCAGAATCTGTCAAAACAGAACAGTTCGTAAAGATGAATTTCTAAGAGGCACCAGACTTGCTCAAATGAAAATGCTCAAATTTAATGGAAGTTGCGTACATATCTGAGGATCACTCACGTAAATTGGCATAATTTTCTGAGTTACCTACAGAGAATTAGGCCCAGATTCGTGACAGCAAAGAAATCTGTTTCTGCGCAGTAATCCAAATCTAGTATGAACCTTACTATCAAAGACTTTACTTGGCACAAAAATGCAACAAAATTAAGATAAGGAGAGGTTGCTACAGTAGTAACAACTTCCAAGACTCAAATATAAAATAAAAGTGCAGTAGTAAAATCATGGGTTGTCTCCCATAAGCGCTTTTCTTTAACGCCTTTTAGCTAGGCGCAGAAAATGTGTATCAAGTATTATCAAGAGATGATGCATCTACAGCGGGGTTTGGAGTTTTCTCAACCATGCATTGTATTTTGTATACATAAGTTTCAGAGGCTCCCTTTTCATTAGTCTTAGGCTTGCTATTCTCATCAAACAAATTTTGAGGGACAAGCCAAGCATAATTATCATCTAGAGCTTCATGCATTCCTAGGAGCTTGCAAGGTATTGGTGTTTTAATCTCCCCACCATCATTAACATTATTAGTGTACTTAATTCTATTCATATCCATTTTCAAGTGTTCTTTTAAAATCGGTGAACATACCAATCCTCTTATGCTTAATAAAAACTTTTCTAGCTTCTTTAGCTATATCCTCAAATTCTCTAACAAGGACTTTTAAAACAAAATCTCTCTTCTCTCCCCTCTCCACATCAGAAAGTGTAAGAAACATGTGTTGTATCATGGGGTTGAGACTAATAAATCTAGCTTCCATCATGCGTACCAAACAAACAGAGGCATCTTCATAAGTAGGGACAGCTTTTGCCAGGGGTATATCTTCAAGACCTTCATGCATACTAACATGGGTGAAAAATTCTTCTATATTATCCCTTCCAATTATAGACCCTTGTCCCACATGTATATCTTTTAAAGTAAAATTAGGAGGAAACATGATGAAATAAGTAAGGTAAATGCAAGTAACTAATTTTTTTGTGTATTTAATATGGAGAATGCAAACAAGACAGTAAATAAATTAAGCTAACAACTAATTTTTTGTGTGTTTTTGATATAATGCAGCAAACAAAGTAGTAAATAAAGTAAAGCAAGACAAAAACAAAGTAAAGAGATTGGAGGTGGAGACTCCCCTTGCAGCGTGTCTTGATCTCCCCGGCAACAGCGCCAGAAATTTAGCTTGATACGCGTACAGCACGCGTGTAATGTCCCAGGTTTAGAGACGATCGAGGGGTAGATTTTAGAAAGGGATGTGCATTGCATGGTAAATTCCGGGGAAATTTCGCGCTTTTAAAACAAAACTGCATTGAAGGGGGACATGTTTCTCTCTCGACATCCTACAGGGTTAGGGTTTCGAGAGTGCGATGAACTTGTTCTTACTTAACTAGATTAGGGTTTTGAGAAGAGAGAAGAGAAGATGCATCACAATCTTAAGTTGCATGATTGAATTCAAAATTAAGTTGTATGATTGAATTCAAACCAAATTTGAATTTGAATTTCAAATTCAAACATCAAATTGATACCACATAATTCAAACTTGAGATAATTCATTACACAATTATAAGTAATCAAGAATATGAATAGTACAATACTTAAATAAAGCTCATTAAGGAAAACTTGAGCTTTATTGATAATCACACATAATACAATGTCATTTACAATATCCAGAATAGTAATATGAAATATTACAACACTTTACATAAATTGACAAAAATGGAAGAAAGAAAATAAACGAAAATTACAAGAGAATGATTCTATCCTAAATTCTACAAAGACATCTTCACTTGAACTTGGATTGGTTGATCTTCATACCCATCTGGATCATCAGATTGATCCCTGCATAAATCAAAGCAAAATCAAGTTATGCCAAGTGGCATAGCCACTTGGCAGGTTTGAAAGAAATGGAAATGGTGGATAATACCAAGTTCTGCCGAGCTGATCCACCAAATGGACCAAGTCCCAAGCTTGGTACACTCACACACACAGGCTGCACACACAGCATGTGTGCATGCAGTACACACACACAGCAAGAGAGGAGTCACCAACACATGCCAGGCTCAGCTGTCGACCAGGGAAGCATTGGTTGGCCACATATAAGCTTTTCACAGCCAAAACCCTAGCCAATTGCTTCATCCATCGACAGGCAGCAGGGTAAGTAACTAGCTAGCAAGAACAGCTCAAGAACACCAAGAACAGATGAACAGCTAAGGCTGTCTCATCCACTCCACAATCACCAAAAAATAAACAAAGATCACAAGCTCACAAGGAGGAGCAGGACAAGCACCAGCTCATCACTGAAGCAAACCAACCAATCAGAAGAAATCCTCTACACCAACAACTCAATCTAGGAGCTGGAGTGAGGTATACACAAGAATCATGAGCAAGCCTCTGTCTTGCTCATAAATAAGCATGTGCATCAAACACACACAAGCAAAAGGGAGTGAGTACCCTGTTTGTATCATCACTTGGCTACCAGCCATAGGATGCAAGCAAAATAAGGGTAAAGCCATTAGGAATGTATCCAAGGGAACACTGATTAAGCCCATAGAATTAAAAGTGACATAACCAGGGAAATCCAGCAAGGAACTAATCCCTATCTAGCCACCCAGATTCACCTAGCAACACACAGCTAGTAAAGCCATCAGAATATTGGACAGTGATCTGTCCAGTATGATTTCAACATCAAATAACCTAGCAGCCTATGAAAGACTACCAGGATTAGTGCACAGAAGCATCCAACAGAGGTAGGAGCAACCATTTCTAGCAAACAAAGCCTGCTAGGGTCACAACAGCTACCTAGCCACACAAGAAAGTCACCAAAGCATCACATCATCACCCAAGAGGGCTCAGTATGAGCTAGGGTACCCAACAGATGTTGGCATCCCTCTAGCTACATCAAATTCATCCATATGATCATTACTGATAAACAGTTCACATCATTTATCCATCTAGTAAAGCAAGGAATTACAGATAAATGAAACAGATAAGTAACCATAGCACCAACATCTTGTCAGTGACCCAATAGATCACTGCAAGCATCCACTAATGCTTGAGCAAGCACCAGCACACATAGGTCAAGCCTATAAAAGGCACATACAACACTGGATGAGCACCAGAGAGTCACAGAAGGAAGCACAACAACTATCCTTAAGCAAATGATGAACAGATGATCATCAGGGCACCACTAGTTATTGCTACAGATTACCATAGCCAACCATAGCAACAGGAATTAACCAGTTACTAAAGAATTACATCAAGCCATAACTGAATAAAACAGATAACTGAATAAATGACTTATGATTGTATCCAGGTGCACATCAAAGACTTGATGAGCCACTGGATCAAGATGCACAAACAAGGCACACATCAAAGCATAATTGAATAACACTGTAAGCTCACAGTAATGCTCAATTGAGCACAATCCTAATTCTGAGCACCAGAATAAGCCACCAGGGCTCTGGCACTTGCAAATTTGCAAGAAATTGCACACTGCAATCAAGCCAGGGTCAGAATTATGCACACACAATATGCCCAAGTGATAGTAGCAATAACAGGAGCGAGCCAGTAGGCCATGAGCATCACTGGATGCTCATGAACAATTACATGAGGGCCACAGCAGGAGATCACCATGAACAGAGGTGGCTAGGAAGCACAGAAGCTATACACAGCAGAAGCACAAGCACAGGAATGGCCAGAAGAGCATAGCAGCAGCACACAACATAGCGGCATAGGCACAACAGCAGCATACACAAGGTAGAGCAGGCCAGGAGAAGAAGGAGCAGAGTGAGAGAAATTAGAGGAGGCATGGAGTACTCACAGGTGAGGTGGGTCGGCAAACACGGTCGTGGCGGCCACAGCGGCACACGCTGGGCGAACGGCGGCGCCAGCCAGGCCAGGCCGCGGTAGAGCCGCAGCTCCAGCACCACCTCGGCGAGGCTCACGGTGGCGACATGGCGCCAGAGACACCAGGAAGAAGAACCACAGCATCTCCAGCGCACGGCGGAGGCGAACGCCGAGAGCTAGGCGCACTGGAGGGACGGGGGCGAGCGAACGAGGACGCCAGCATCAGATCGACGCAGACCACCGTGTCCGCCATCGAGGGGCGGTTCAGATCCACCTGATCTCGCCGACGGCGACGGCCTGGGTAGGCCGGAGTAATTCGGCGAAGGAGCGGCGACGTGAGGATTGCCAGAGCTCGAAGGGGTTAGGGTTTCTGCGCGAGGAAGAAAGGGGGAAGCGAGTGGGCCGACCGAGCCCAAGGGGTGGCTCGGGTGCAACCTAACCCGCTGGGCCACCCTGACAGGTGGGGCCCAGGGGCATTTTGGCCATTTCATAATTCAATTAAAATACAGAAACTTTGGAAAAACACAATAAATGTTTAATAGCTCTAAAAAAATAATTAAAAAATATGAAAATTGATCAGCATAAAATACTCTATCTAAATAAAATATCAAGGAGAATTTTTGAAGACAACTATGAATAAGTTCAAATTTGAGGATTAAAATAATCATTCAAAACACATATATTATTTTCAACAATGAAAATAAGTCCCTAAATGCATTTGGACTTTAAAAACATCTTGACAACATTTCAAGGTTATATTTTACCCTAAACAGAATATCTCAAAATCATTCTTAGTATTAACCTCTCACATAAAATAATAATGACATCGGAAGGGGGGAACAAACCCTAAAAACTGTAATCATGCATAATTGCTTCTTTAACCATTGCCCTTATCGGACAATGATGCTATTTTTCAGAAACAGAGGACAAGGGTCAGTCCACACCATCCAACTGCAAAACTTTGCAGTGTTCAGGCAAGTTCATCACTTGCTCATGTCATTTGAGTATTTCTATCAAATTACTTGCAAAGTACTATGGTTATCACTATTGCATAAAAACCAAAACCACTATTTTCATAACTATGAATATGACTATGTGGTTGGCAATGGAACCATGGATTGTGTTGATATGGTGGAGGTTCCATTGCAAGGGTTTATATCCAGCTAGGATTAAACAACAAATGTCGCCAGTGATTCTTGTGCCATAATAACCGTGTTAACCATAAGATCTGAAATGGGACGGACTAGTCAATCGTATTTCCACCTCTTGTACATCAACGGATGCGCTTACCGTAGCAGTTGTATCTTGCGGAGCAACTTGTGGGTGGGGATCCCACTCTAAGTCCCCACGGTTATGCTGTGCATACCGTAGCGGTTGCGGCTTGCGGAACAACTTGAGGGTGGGGATCTGATACGTCTCCGACGTATCGATAATTTCTTATGTTCCATGCCACATTATTGATGTTATCTACATGTTTTATGCACACTTTATGTCATATTCGTGCATTTTCTGGAACTAACCTATTAACAAGATGCCGAAGTGCCAGTTCCTGTTTTCTGCTGTTTTTGGTTCCAGAAATCCTAGTAACGAAATATTCTCGGAATCGGACGAAATCAACGCCCAGGTTCCTATTTTCACCGGAAGCATCCAGAACACACGAGAAGGACCAGAGGGGGGGCACTGGGCCCCCAGACCATAGGCCGGCGCGGCCCAGGCCCTGGCCGCGCCGCCATATGGTGTGGGCACCCCTTCAGCCCTCCTGCGCCGCCTCTTCGCCTATTTAAAGCCTCCGTCGCGAAAACCCTGATACGTTCGACGAAACCAGAGAAAACCTTCCAGAGCCGCCGCCATCGCGACGCCAAGATCTGGGGGACAGGAGTCTCTGTTCCGGCACGCTGCCGGAACGGGGAAGTGCCCCCGGAAGGCTTCTCCATCGACCCCGCTGCCATCTCCACCGCCATCTTCATCACCGCTGCTGCTCCCATGAGGAGGGAGTAATCCACCCCCGAGGCTGAGGGCTCCGCTGTAGCTATGTGGTTCATCTCTCTCCCATGTACCTCAATACAATAATCTCATGAGCTGCCTTACATGATTGAGATTCATATGAGTTTTGTATCACTATTTATCTATGTGCTACTCTAGCAATGTTATTAAAGTAGTTTTATTCCTCCTGCACGATGTAATGGTGACAGTGTGTGCATCCGTGTTAGTACTTGGTTTATGCTATGATCATGATCTCTTGTAGATTATGAAGTTAACTATTGCTATGATAGTATTGATGTGATCTATTCCTCCTACATATGCATGAAGGTGACAGTGTGCATGCTATGTTAGTACTTGGTTTAGTCTTTTGATCTATCTTACACTATATGGTTACTTAAATATGAACATTTAATTGTGGAGCTTGTTAACTCCGGCATTGAGGGTTCGTGTAATCCTACGCAATGTGTTCATCATCCAACAAGAGTGTAGAGTATGCATTTATCTATTCTGTTATGTGATCAATGTTGAGAGTGTCCACTAGTGAAAGTGTAATCCCTAGGCCCTGTTCCTAAATACTGCGTTACTACTGCTTGTTTACTGTTTTACTGCGTTACTACTGCTGCAATACTACCACCATCAACTACACGCCAGCAAGCTATTTTCTGGCACCGTTGCTACTACTCATACTTATTCATACCACCTGTATTTCACTATCTCTTCGCCGAACTAGTGCACCTATTAGATGTGTTGGGGACACAAGAGACTTCTTGCTTTGTGGTTGCAGGGTTGCATGAGAGGGATATCTTTGACCTCTTCCTCCCTGAGTTCGATAAACCTTGGGTGATCCACTTAAGGGAAAACTTGCTGCTGTTCTACAAACCTCTGCTCTTGGAGGCCCAACACTGTCTACAGGAAAAGGAGGGGGAAGTAGACATCAAGCTATTTTCTGGCGCCGTTGCCGGGGAGGAAAGGTAAAAGGTACTCACACTCCGGACCTCGGCTACCAAGCTATTTTCCGGCGCCGTAAGTACTCGAAGCTATTTCCTTTAGATCCTGCAATTGCATCTTTTTGTTTCTTGTTTACACTAGTTTGGCATAATGGACAAGAATGAGCTTCTATTTCTGTTTCCTGATTTAAAACATGGATTGTTTGATGCGAAAATTAAAAAACCTATAGAATCTTATTTGCATGCTGGTAGTAATATTAGTATGAACGCTTTGAACACCATTGTTGCTAATAATATGGAAAATTCTAAGCTTGGGGAAGCTGGTTTGCATGATATTTTTAGTCCCCCAAGCATTGAGGAGGAAATTTACTTTGATGATACTTTGCCTCCTATTTATGATGATTATAATGATAGTAGTCTTTTGTTACCACCTGTTATGGAGGATGAATTTGATTATGATTACAATATGCCTCCTATATTTGATGATGAGAATAATAATGATAGCTACTTTGTTGAATTTGCTCCCACTACAACTAATAAAATTGATTATGCTTATGTGGAGAGTAATAATTTTATGCATGAGACTCATGATAAGAATGCTTTATGTGATAGTTATATTGTTGAGTTTTCTCATGATGTTACTGAAAGTTATTATGAGAGAGGAAAATATGGTTGTAGAAATTTTCATGTTACTAAAATACCTCTCTATGTGCTGAAATTTTTCAAGCTACACTTGTTTTATCTTCCTATGCTTGTTACTTTGCTCTTCATGAACTTGTTTATTTACAAGATTCCTATGCATAGTAAGCATGTTAGACTTAAATGTGTTTTGAATTTGCCTTTTGATGCTCTCTTTTGCTTCAACTACTATTTCTTGCGAGCGCATCATTAAAACTGCTGAGCCCATCTTAATGGCTATAAAGAAAGAACTTCTTGGGAGATAACCCATGTGTTATTTTGCTACAGTACTTTGTTTTATATTTGTGTCTTGGAAGTTGTTTACTACTGTAGCAACCTCTCCTTATCTTAGTTTTGTGTTTTGTTGTGCCAAGTGAAGCCTCTAATCGAAGGTTGATACTAGATTTGGATTACTGCGCAGTTCCAGATTTCTTTGCTGTCACGAATCTGGGTCTACCTCCCTGTAGGTAGCTCAGAAAATTAAGCCAATTTACATGCATAATCCTCAGATATGTACTCAACTTTCATTCAATTTGAGCATTTTCATTTGAGCAAGTCTGGTGGCCTAATAAAATTCGTCAATACGAACTGTTCTGTTTTGACAGATTCTGCCTTTTATTTCGCATTGCCTCTTTTGCTATGTTGGATGAATTTCTTTGATCCATTAATGTCCAGTAGCTTTATGCAATGTCCAGAAGTGTTAAGAATGATTGTGTCACCTCTGAATATGTTAATTTTTATTGTCACTAACCCTCTAATGAGTTGTTCTAAGTTTGGTGTGAAGGAAGTTTTCAAGGGTCAAGAGAGGAGGATGATATACTATGATCAAGAAGAGTGAAAGCTCTAAGCTTGGGGATGCCCCGGTGGTTCACCCCTGCATATTTCAAGAAGACTCAAGCGTCTAAGCTTGGGGATGCCCAAGGCATCCCCTTCTTCATCGACAAATTATCAGGTTCCTTCTCTTGAAACTATATTTTTATTCGGTCACATCTTATGTGCTTTGCTTGGAGCGTCTGTATGCTTTTATTTTTGTTTGTGTTTGAATAAATTGGATTACATCATGCTTGTGTGGGAGAGAGACACGCTCCGCTATTGCATATGGACAAGTATGTCCTTAGTTTCTACTCATAGTATTCATGGCGAAGTTTCTTCTTCGTTAAATTGTTATATGGTTGGAATTGGAAAATGATACATGTAGTAATTTGCTATGATGTTTTGGGTAATGTGATACTTGGCAATTGTTGTGCTCATGTTTAAGCTCTTGCATCATATGCTTTGCACCCATTAATGAAGAAATACATAGAGCATGCTAAAATTTGGTTTGCATATTTGGTCTCTCTAAGGTCTAGATAATTTCTAGTATTGAGTTTGAACAACAAGGAAGATGGTGTAGAGTCTTATAATGTTTTCAATATGTCTTTTATGTGAGTTTTGCTGCACCGGTTCATCCTTGTGTTTGTTTCAAATAGCCTTGCTAGCCTAAACCTTGTATTGAGAGGGAATACTTCTCATGCATCCAAATACTTGAGCCAACCACTATGCCATTTGTGTCCACCATACCTACCTACTACATGGTATTTTCCGCCATTCCAAAGTAAATTGCTTGAGTGCTACCTTTAAAATTCCATCATTCACCTTTGCAATATATAGCTCATGGGACAAATAGCTTAAAAACTATTGTGGTATTGAATATGTACTTATGCACTTTATCTCTTATTAAGTTGCTTGTTGTGCGATAACCATGTTCACTGGGGACGCCATCAACTACTCTTTGTTGAATTTCATGTGAGTTGCTATGCATGTTCGTCTTGTCTGAAGTAAGAGAGATCTACCACCTTATGGTTAAGCATGCATATTGTTAGAGAAGAACATTGGGCCGCTAACTAAAGCCATGATCCATGGTGGAAGTTTCAGTTTTGGACATATATCCTCAATCTCATATGAGAAAATTAATTGTCGTTACATGCTTATGCATAAAAGAGGAGTCCATTATCTGTTGTCTATGTTGTCCCAGTATGGATGTCTAAGTTGAGAATAATCAATAGCGAGAAATCCAATGCGAGCTTTCTCCTTAGACCTTTGTACAGGCGGCATAGAGGTACCCCTTTGTGACACTTGGTTAAAACATGTGCATTACGATGATCCGGTAGTCCAAGCTAATTAGGACAAGGTGCGGGCACTATTAGTACACTATGCATGAGGCTTGCAACTTGTAAGATATAATTTACATGATACATATGCTTTATTACTACCGTTGACAAAATTGTTTCATGTTTTCAAAATCAAAGCTCTAGCACAAATATAGCAATCGATGCTTTTCCTCTATGGAGGACCATTCTTTTACTTTCATTGTTGAGTCAGTTCACCTATTTCTCTCCACCTCAAGAAGCAAACACTTGTGTGAACTGTGCATTGATTCCTACATACTTGCATATTGCACTTATTATATTACTCTATGTTGATAATTATCCATGAGAAATACATGTTATAAGTTGAAAGCAACCGCTGAAACTTAATCTTCCTTTGTGTTGCTTCAATGCCCTTACTTTGAATTATTGCTTTATGAGTTAACTCTTATGCAAGACTTATTGATGCTTGTCTTGAAGTACTATTCATGAAAAGTCTTTGCTTTATGATTCACTTGTTTACTCATGTCATATACATTGTTTTGATCGCTGCATTCACTACATATGCTTTACAAATAGTATGATCAAGGTTATGATGGCATGTCACTCCAGAAATTATCTTTGTTTATCGTTTACCTGCTCGGGACGAGCAGAAACTAAGCTTGGGGATGTTGATACGTCTCCGACGTATCGATAATTTCTTATGTTCCATGCCACATTATTGATGTTATCTACATGTTTTATGCACACTTTATGTCATATTCGTGCATTTTCTGGAACTAACCTATTAACAAGATGCCGAAGTGTCAGTTCCTGATTTCTGCTGTTTTTGGTTTCAGAAATCCTAGTAACGAAATATTCTCGGAATCGGACGAAATCAACGCCCAGGTTCCTATTTTCACCGGAAGCATCCAGAACACACGAGAAGGACCAGAGGGGGGGCACTGGGCCCCCAGACCATAGGCCGGCGCGGCCCAGGCCCTGGCCGCGCCGCCATATGGTGTGGGCACCCCTTCAGCCCTCCTGCGCCGCCTCTTCGCCTATTTAAAGCCTCCGTCGCGAAAACCCTGATACGTTCGACGAAACCAAAGAAAACCTTCCAGAGCCGCCGCCATCGCGACGCCAAGATCTGGGGGACAGGAGTCTCTGTTCCGGCACGCTGCCGGAACGGGGAAGTGCCCCCGGAAGGCTTCTCCATCGACACCGCTGCCATCTCCACCGCCATCTTCATCACCGCTGCTGCTCCCATGAGGAGGGAGTAATCCACCCCCGAGGCTGAGGGCTCCGCTGTAGCTATGTGGTTCATCTCTCTCCCATGTACCTCAATACAATAATCTCATGAGCTGCCTTACATGATTGAGATTCATATGAGTTTTGTATCACTATTTATCTATGTGCTACTCTAGCAATGTTATTAAAGTAGTTTTATTCCTCCTGCACGATGTAATGGTGACAGTGTGTGCATCCGTGTTAGTACTTGGTTTATGCTATGATCATGATCTCTTGTAGATTATGAAGTTAACTATTGCTATGATAGTATTGATGTGATCTATTCCTCCTACATATGCATGAAGGTGATAGTGTGCATGCTATGTTAGTACTTGGTTTAGTCTTTTGATCTATCTTACACTATAAGGTTACTTAAATATGAACATTTAATTATGGAGCTTGTTAACTCCGGCATTGAGGGTTCGTGTAATCCTACGCAATGTGTTCATCATCCAACAAGAGTGTAGAGTATGCATTTATCTATTCTGTTATGTGATCAATGTTGAGAGTGTCCACTAGTGAAAGTGTAATCCCTAGGCCTTGTTCCTAAATACTGCGTTACTACTGCTTGTTTCTTGTTTCTTTGCGTTACCTCTGCTGCAATACTACCACCATCAACTACACGCCAGCAAGCTATTTTCTGGCACCGTTGCTACTGCTCATACTTATTCATACCACCTGTATTTCACTATCTCTTCGCCGAACTAGTGCACCTATTAGGTGTGTTGGGGACACAAGAGACTTTTTGCTTTGTGGTTGCAGGGTTGCATGAGAGGGATATCTTTGACCTCTTCCTCCCTGAGTTCGATAAACCTTGGGTGATCCACTTAAGGCAAAACTTGCTGCTGTTCTACAAACCTCTGCTCTTGGAGGCCCAACACTGTCTACAGGAAAAGGAGGGGGAAGTAGACATCAGGATCCCACTCTAATTCCCCACGGTAATGTGGTCTATGATGGGTTGCAGCTACCGGCGAAGGAGTTTGGTTCGATCCCAGACTGTTGTCGTGGTCGGGGTCCGTCCTTAAATGGTGTAAGTGGACCGACGAGGACCCAGGGTCGGGGTTTGCAACAAAGGGTGGGTGTGCGAGGTAGCGGAGGAATATGATTGGCTATGACCTTATACCGGGCCTCACACCATAGGAAGTGTGGACGGGAAAGCTGCCCGGTTGGCACCAAGGATAAGATCTCTTATGGGTAAAGCAACACACCTCTGCAGAGTGTAAAGAACCGTGACCTGTCACTCCCTGTTCCGGGATATGGAACTGCGAACGCGGCCGAAAAGGAGCTCCATGAAGTTCTAGTAAACCGGTGAAGGTTGACGGACATAGCTCTTTGAAATAAAAGCAATCTCTTGAAGAAATGTTTACCAAAAACTGCATTGGTATTAGACTTTCTGGTCTAATATCGTAGCTAGTGCATTAAACACCTCTTATCTATAATGAACTTGTTGAGTACGCTCGTACTCATCCCACTCTTAAATCCCTTGCTTAGATTGTCTGAATCGTCTGGAGGAGGACTACGACAACCCTGAAGGAGCCGAGATCATCGGCTATGAAGAACCAGACCTCTCTGGAGGTATTGAAGGCGTAGACTACCTCATAGTCTACGGAACCGGGGAGGCTTCCGGAGAAGATCAAGCCTAGAAAAACCGAGTAGTAGTAGTAACCGAGCAGTGCGAACTCTTAGTACTTAGCTACTCGAGGAAATAAATGTATAACTTAATGAGACTTCTATATTGTAAGCTAAGTTGGGTTCGCCTCGAACCCAGGAGTATCCCTCTTAGGACCCAAGAGGAGCTCCGAGACGATATGTGTATTATGCTTGTAATAATAAATGAATGAGTTATGGACCTGCTATGTTCTGTTGTACTACTCTGAGGGATGTAATATTTGCGGAATGGTACTTCGTGAATGTTATATCAACGACTGGCATACTATAACATGCAGTAGTATGCAGGGTCACCACAACGCGACCGTTGGGAACCCCAAGTGGAAGGTGTGATGCGTACAGCAGTAAGTTTCCCTCAGTAAGAAACCAAGGTTTATCGAACCAGTAGGAGTCAAGAAGCACGTTGAAGGTTGATGGCGGCGAAGTGTAGTGCGGCGCAACACCAGGGATTCCGGCGCCAACGTGGAACCTGCACAACACAACCAAATTACTTTGCCCCAACGTGACAGTGAGGTTGTCAATCTCACCGGCTTGCTGTAACAAAGGATTAGATGTATAGTGTGGATGATGATTGTTTGCAGAAAACAGTAGAACAAGTATTGCAGTAGATTGTATTCGATTAAAAGAATGGACCGGGGTCCACAGTTGAAAGGATACGGATGTCGCCTAGAGGGGGGTGAATAGGCGGTTTAAAACTTTTACGAGATGGGCTTAACAAATGCGGAATAAAACTAGCGTTTACTTTGTCAAGCCCAAAGCCTATACACTATGGTTCACCTATGTGCACCAACAACTTATTCTAAGCAAAGGTTCACCTAAGTGCACCAAGAACTTATGCTAAGCAATACAAGCAAGTATGTGATAGCAAGATATATATAACTTCAAGCACGATGGCTATCACAAGGTAAAGTGCATAAGTAAAGAGCTCGGGTATAGAGATAACCGAGGCACGCGGGAGACGATGATTTATCCCGAAGTTCACACTCTTGCGAGTGCTAATCTCCGTTGGAGAGGTGCGGTGGCTTAGTGCTCCCGAACGCCACAAGAGGCTCACCTTGAGGTGTGGTTGCTCGATGCACACCAACGCCACAAAGGCCTCACCCCAAGATGCGGTACTCACACCACACACCGAACGCCACGAAGACGCCTCACCTAAATCTCTTGTGACCCTCGCCACAAAGGCCTAGGTCACGGGTCCACTAAGGGATTTCCTTCGAGGTGGAAACCGGGCCTTACACAAAGATTGGGGCACACATCCACAACTTAATTGGAGGCTCCCAAAAAACCTCCACAAAGGCCTAGAATCCGTCTAGGGTTCCAAGAACCCAAGAGTAACAACCTTCTTGCTTTCACCACCACGAATCACCGTGGAGAACTCAAACCGATGCACCAAATGCAATGGCAAGAACACCACAAAGATGCTCAAGTCCTTCTCTCTCAGATTCCAACAAAGCTACAAAAGCTATTGGGGGAATAAGAGAGGAAGAACAAAGGAATTCACAAAGAACACCAAGATCAAGATCTAGAGAGTTCCACTCACAAAGAGATGGATTTGATTGGTAGAAATGTAGATCTAGATCTCCTCTCTCTTTTCCCTCAAATGGGGGCAAGAATCATGGAGGGATTGAGAGATGGAGCAAGCTTCTCTAGTTCAACAATGGAGGAGAGAGAGAGTGAGAGAAGCTACAACCCAAGGAGGAAGAAGGGGGGTATTTATACCCCCCAAGAAAATCGAGCCGTTGGGCAAAACCAGGGCCGGATAATCCGGCCTAAGTAAGGGCCGGATTATCCGGGGGGCGGATTATCCGGCCTCAGGGACAAAACCTGGTCAAAATCCGGCCAAAAATCCGGCCCCTGTCCAGAGCTACTTTTCTTCAGGTCCTTAGCCGATTTTGGGGGGGGGGCGGATATTTCCGAAATATCCGGCCCGGATATTTCCGAAAAATCCGGCCTGGCAAAACTGCAGAAACAACAAAACTAAAATGGGCATAACTTTAGCATCCGGACTCCGATTTTGATGATCTTGGGCTTGTTTTGAAGCTAGGAACAAGCTCTACAAGATCATGCAGGAAACCATCATAGTACAACAAGGGAGGATAGAAACAAATGATGAAAGGTTTGACCTATCTAAAAAAGACATACCGGTAAAACCTCCAATCTCGAAAATGCAACAAGTTGCCCGTGCAAAAACCATTCTTGATGAACTAGAGCTTGTCATGAGAATAAGCACAAGCTCTAAATCATCACATGGATAAGATCCAAATAACAACCAAGAAAGATGATGAATCAAACTCGAAAATGCAACAAGTGATCTATGCGAAATCCGTTTTCGATGAACTAGAGCTTGTCATGAGAATAAGCACAAGCTCTAAAACATCACATGGATAAGGTACAAATAACAACCAAGAAAGATGATGCAAGGATGCAAAGGTTTGAGCTCTCTCCGAATGATACGATCGAGTTACTCACTCGAGAGCCCTCTTGATAGTACGGCAACTAAACTATAAACCGGTCTCCAACTACACTATGAGACCGGTGAGAAAGAAACCCTATCAAGAGCAAACCTTATACTTGTGCATTCCACTTGAGCTTGATGACGACGATCTTGACCTCAACAAGATGGAACGCCTTTCTTGCTTGTGCTTGCTTGACGAAGTCTTGTAGATTGCTCCCCCATAAACCACCATGGGAGAGCTTCTTCTTCGGCGCATCTTCACTTAACCATGACCACCATGTGGATTTCTCCCCCATAATCCACCATGGGAGAGCTTCTTCTTCGGCGCATCTTCACATATCCATGATCATCATATGGATGGCAATACTCAAGCAAAGGATCTCTTCGAGATGGCTCATCTTGAACTTGCACTTCATTCTTCATCATGTTGATGTCTTGAAGTAACTCGAGGGCTCACTTCATCTTCATCTTCAAGACATACTTGACACTTGATATCCTTCATCAAATTCTTCTTCTTGCAACCTTGAAGCCAACATATGGTTCAAGAATTGCCTATGGACAGCTCCTACAAATATAACTCACTGCAAACATTAGTCCATAGGGATTGTCATTAATTACCAAAACCACACATGGGGGCTTCATGCACTTTCAATCTCCCCCATTTTGGTAATTGATGACAATCTCTTTGAGAGGGTTTATATAAGGAATTGAAGTAACAAATAAGTTGAATATATATAGCAAACTCCCCCATAATATATGCATGTGTGAATGATCTTGACTTTCATTGCATATATTGGCATTCAAAGCCTAGTGGAGTTTCCTCTAAATATTCAACTATGCAAAGCAACAAGATGCAATGCAATAAAGGCACATGCTTAAGCACAAAGCAAAGACATAACCAAATTCCCTTAAACCCTCCAAACTTCTCCCCCATTGGCACCAATTGCCGAATTGGGTGAAAAATTTAGAAGGCCAATATAGTGAGAGTTCCTCCATAGCGTGTGCATTTCTCATAATTTGAGTGGAATCAAATGCACATATCCAATGACGAATATTCGGAAGGAATCACACTATAGGTAGGGTCAAAGATTGCAAAAAGATAACAAAGTCAAGAAGCTTCAACAAATGAAGCAAGCAACCAAATGAACCACAAAGAAGATACCAAAAGAAAGATAGATATTATGATATGATCAAGAAGATTGCTCTAAGTAATATGAGGAAGCTCCCCAAGGTTTGTGCATAAAACTAGACAATTTGCATTGGAGTATAAAGTGCACAAATATGGAATCATCACTCCCATAATATCATTCAAAAACAAAAGATACCAAGTGAATCAAACTCTAATGATCACCAAAAGATAGTGCTCTAAATCAAATGAGGAAGCTCCCCAAGGTACATGCATAAATTAAAATGTTGTAGTTGAATACAATATGCATAACATGGAATCCTCACTCCCTCATTACCATTTAAAACACAAACATTTACAATAGATCATAGATAGAAAAATAAGCTTAACACTTGCAACAAACAAATAGTTGAGCAACAAGTAAGAGGCACCATAATAAAAAGGCTCAACCAAGAGGATATGTGAAAGGCATGATAAAGCATATTATAAGACTATTACAAGGATGAGCAAAAAGCATCATCATAGTCTTCAATGAATTATATTGCTTAGCATGACCAATCAACACGCAATAAATAAATAAGATATCAAAAGGAGATGTATCATCTCTTATGTGTATAAGTTTCTCTAAGTGGGCAATATCACAAAGATATTTATCCACAAACAAACATGCACACACAAAATAGATTCGCAAGAAAAATAGTATGATATCCAAGACGAAGTCATGCAATATACCAATAAGAATTTTTTGCTTAATAGCATGGCCAAAGGCTCAATTTTATCTTATTGTACATTCATGAACTTCAACCACAAACAACTAAAATACATCACAAATATCAACAAGGGATAGAAGATAGTTGGGATGCATTTGAGAAAGGCAACAAGTATCACAAACGAGGATACCAAAAGAAGTAACTAAATTTGCACTTTCATCTATATTGCACATGTGAGAGCCTTGAGGAATTGATATGCAATAAAATTGCTTGATCGGCATAGTTGGGATGGATGAATCATGAGCATGATTTAAAATACTTCCCAACAAATGCACTCATCTCAAATTACTCACATTCATAATAAAGAGGTTTCATTAAGACTTTTGCAAGAAGCACAACATTTGCAAATCAAGAGATTCATGCCAAGATGCAACCATAAGGTTGGATACAAGAAAAGTATGCATGAGAAGATACTTGTTACCAAGATAGCATTGGTGAGGATGTAGTAGATATGTGTTCGTTGACCATCCTAGCTTGCCTCAAGTTACCATTGAGTCACCACTTCTTTCCAAGAGTGAGACAAGCATCCAATGCATATCCATTGTACCTAACACAAAGGTAAGTACAAAATGGTCCCCAAACTAATTGGGTCCGAAGTAGTTAGACACACTACAACATATAGGACAAACTCCACAAAACTATGTGCATATAGATATGAAATTGAATTTCATGCACATCTTGATCAAATTAGGATTTGATGGAGTTTACCCTATATATTGGATCAATGAAAGTGACACATGCCATAAGATATACATATGTTAAATATGCATGCACAATACTTTCAAGGACCAAAGGAAGATACAATTTGGACAAAACACCAAATAAATCAAGAGACAATGGTTGCCCAAATTATATCAAAGAATCAAATCAACACAAGATTGACTCCAAAGACTTATCTCATTATAAGAAGCTAATTAAGCCTAAGCACAAAGGAATGAGATAACCAACTCCCAAGAGAGCAAGGTTCCAACAAATAAACCAAACCCTCGACACTTTTTATGATGACACAAAGTACCAAAAAGAAAATTTATGTCTCCCAAAACCAAATTTTTGATAATGATCAAGAGAAGTTTAAGCATTATAACAAATATAGGAGAGCTCCCCCCAAGATTAGTGCATTATCTAGGATTTAGAATATGGATACAAAATGCATAAAACTAGGATCATCACGCTACCTATATCTACTAAAAATGCTAAGAAAGTTTGAATAGACAAATTAGATCCATGAGATGCAAGGAAGACACATGGGAGTCAAAGCACAACAAATTCATGGCAATAAATAAGGCAATTTTAAACACAAGAGCTACTGTAGATATGATCAATAAATATCTACCTCATAATTGATTACCAATTGTCCTAGGACAAGAGGTATTAGGAAATATTTCCCGGTGGTAGTTTGTAAGTATACATAAGATCATATTTACAACGAACAAAGCATATGGTAAAAGATAAGAGTTAACCATCATGCAAAGATAGTTTCTTGATTGCTTCATTTAGTCATACCAACATGCAAAGCAATTAATAGTATTCATACCAACATGCAAAGCAATTAATAGTATTCATACCAACATGCAAAGCAATTAATAGTATGACTTGAAGCACATGGTTTTCCAAAAATGTATTGAGGGACACGTTGTGAAAAACCATGCCAAGAAAAACTTTCGCAAATAAGATCCACAAAGATATTAGCAATGAAGCCATTTAAGCAAATTGGAGCTTGTTTGAGCAAACATGCCACATAGGGGAGAGATGATTTACGATATCAATTCTATGTGACACAACCTCAAATGTTCACATTTTCTAGGCTTGTAATATGCACAAAGCTTATTACTCCCCCATAATGTGATAAGGAAATTATTTTCACAAGAGGCAAATAAGATCCAAGTAGAGATATTAATGGACATTAGAATTTGAATTTCTCATGAAGATGACATACCACATAGCGACTAGATAATCTCGCAATATCAATTCTAAGTGATATTCCTCATGTACACACATTGTTTAGGATTATGAAATTCCCAAAGGAATATCACTCCCCCAAAATGGGATTGTTCATTAATTGCTCATAAGAGCCATATAAGATACAACAAGATGCAAAGAGGCTCCAACACAAACACAAATACATGGTGTGCAACCCAACATGCATAGACTTGATTTCTCAAGCAAAACTATTAGGAAGCACAACATATACAAACACATGTTAGGAACAAAACTAACACATGCAAAGGGGCGAGTAACTTTCAATATAAATGAGTTGAGAACATGTTACCGCAAGGAGGAACATTGGATATATGATAGTAGCAAGATAATCAAAAGACTTGGCTTGATATAATATAAATGATGAAGATCCCTTAATTCTTCATGATGTAGCCAAGTCTCCAATGCCCTCCAACAAGCACCTATTGATCAAGTTTTGGATTGTTGGTCCCCAACTAAGTTGGGTCCTAAGAGGTTAGTCACAATAGGCTTGGCAACCCAAATGGTTCTTTTCTTGACACCACTTTGAGCACCAACATATTTGGCAAACACATTGCCACCCTCATCCTTACGAAGAGAATAAACATCATCAATGGTGATAGAGTTGGATGAGGTACCAATAGTGCAAAAGGAGGAGATGTGGCCCTTCTCACGGCATATGTAGCAAGTTCTTTTCTTCTCCTTCTTCTCACTAGATTTCTCCACAATGGGAGCATTGGCTTGATTCTTCTTGGGAAGTGGCATTTATTCAACTTGAGGTTGAATATGAGTTTGAGCTTGAGGCCGCTTCCCTTTTTGCTTCTTCTTCAAAGGGCAAGATCTAACATGATGCCCTTCAATTTTGCACTTGAAGCAAACAATCTTGGCCGGGTCTTTAACTTGTACTTGGCCCTTCTTCTTATTGTTGTTCTTGGACTTGTTCTTGTTGTGGAAGTTGAATCCAAGTCCACTCTTGTCATTGGGGGATTGTTGCACACTCAACATCTTGTCAAGTTTGCATTTCCCTTCATGACTCTTTACCAAGTCGTTCTTCAAAGAAGAGACTTGGGCCTTGAGCTCTTTGATTTCCTCTACATGGTTAGTAACAACACAAGTACTAGAGGAAGTAGAACCTTCATTGTTAGAGCAACAAGGCAAGGAAGATAATTCATCACAAGATTTAGCAATATTATGAGTGGATGAATTACTAGGACTAGCACATGGCAATATAACATTTTGAGTAGTAGTGCTAGTACCCACATGAGGCTCATAAGGTTTTGCCTTAGATATTATAGCCTCATGAGCTAACTTTAGCCTATCATGAGAGGCTAGAAGATCCTCATTGGAGCTAGAAAGCTTTCCATGATTTTCTTCCAATTTCCCATAATGGCTAATTAGCAATTTAAGTTGAGCCCTTAGCTCAACATTCTCCTTCAAGATAGATGCTTCACAAGAAGTAGAGTTAGTAGCACAAGCATCATTATTAATAGAAATGGGAGAAGGCAAGTTGTCATGCTCTTTTAGATAAGAAGCTTTAAGTTGCTCATGCGACTCGGTGAGTTTGGTGAGCGCACTCTCAATAACCCTTGAGCCCTTTTTGAGTTGCTCAAAATCCTCAAGGAGTTTAGCATTAACAAACACAAGCTTATCATTTTTTAGCTTTAGTTCATTTGCCACCTCAAGAGCTTTATCATGGGTTTCCTTTTCTCTAGACAATTCTAGAGCAAAGGTTTCCTCAAGAGCTTCCTTGGTGGTTTGTTCTTCTTCAAGTTCATCCTTTAGAGATGCCACATCATTGGCGTACTCACGTTCAAGAGCACCCATTTTATCAATGGTGTTCTCATGCATCCAAATAAGTTTTTGGCTCTCAATAGCGGTAGTCAAGATTTCAAAGAAGTGAGTGCTAGCAATTTTATCTTTGCAAAGAACCTTGAATACACTCTTACCCTTATCGCGTAGAGAGACAACCCAATCCTCTTCTTCATATTCATCCTCATCCTTATCACCACGAGACATATTAGGTTCCATGGTAGGAGGTACCGTGGAACCCTTGGCCATAAGGCATACATGAGGACCGTGAGATAAAGATGAGGAGTTACTTGAGGCTCCTTTCAAGATCTTGTCTTGACCAATAGAA
This sequence comes from Lolium perenne, assembly GCF_019359855.2. Lineage (NCBI taxonomy): Eukaryota > Viridiplantae > Streptophyta > Magnoliopsida > Poales > Poaceae > Lolium > Lolium perenne. The sequence goes on from NC_067247.2 coordinate 92,398,733, forward strand.
TCTTTGGTTTCCTCTACATTGTTAGACATACAACAACTAGAGGAAATAGAAGCATTTTTATCATGGCCACAAGATAATGCAAGCATATCATCATTAGATTTATTCAAGCAACTTACACATGATATGCAAGGACTATCAACACAAGCATGTAAATCATTTCTAGTGCTAGATGTGTTTGAGTCCGTAGATGAAGCATTGCAATGAGATAGAGATGAAGAATCATCAATAGTAAGCTCAATATCAACATTGCAATTTTCATCACCACTCACCATATCATTACCTTGTGTCTTGACACACTTTGGTGAAGTGGATGAAGATGAGAACTCATCACGGCCGGAAGTGGAAGCAATACAATCATCCTCAATAATATTGGACACATCATATTTGTCTTGAAGCTTTGTCCATAATTCATGAGAGCTCCCAAAAGGCATGATTTACGAAGTAACTACATTGCTCACAACAATGGAAAACACATGAGAAGCAAGAGCATCGAGGCAAGAGTTTTTCTCCTCCTCAAGAGATAAATTTTGAGGATCCTTAGGAGAAGAAAAACCCATGCCAAGATATCGCTCCATGTCCGGGGACATTCCCCGTAAGATTTTAAGCACATAAATTTTCCATAGATCATAATTTGTGCCATCAAATATAAACAAGTTATTGTGCGCTAATCCCCTAACCGACATCTTTACTCTCAAGGCGGTGAAGCCTAAGAATGAGAGACCTTGCTCTGATACCAATTGAAAGGATACGGATGTCGCCTAGAGGGGGGGGTGAATAGGCGGTTTAAAACTTTTACGAGATGGGCTTAACAAATGCGGAATAAAACTAGCGTTTATTTTGTCAAGCCCAAAGCCTATACACTATGGTTCACCTATGTGCACCAACAACTTATTCTAAGCAAAGGTTCACCTAAGTGCACCAAGAACTTATGCTAAGCAATACAAGCAAGTATGTGATAGCAAGATATATATAACTTCAAGCACGATGGCTATCACAAGGTAAAGTGCATAAGTAAAGAGCTCGGGTATAGAGATAACCGAGGCACGCGGGAGACGATGATTTATCCCGAAGTTCACACTCTTGCGAGTGCTAATCTCCGTTGGAGAGGTGCGGTGGCTTAGTGCTCCCGAACGCCACAAGAGGCTCACCTTGAGGTGTGGTTGCTCGATGCACACCAACGCCACAAAGGCCTCACCCCAAGATGCGGTACTCACACCACACACCGAACGCCACGAAGGCGCCTCGCCTAAATCTCTTGTGACCCTCGCCACAAAGGCCTAGGTCACGGGTCCACTAAGGGATTTCCTTCGAGGCGGAAACCGGGCCTTACACAAAGATTGGGGCACACATCCACAACTTAATTGGAAGCTCCCAACAAACCGCCACAAAGGCCTAGAATCCGTCTAGGGTTCCAAGAACCCAAGAGTAACAACCTTCTTGCTTTCACCACCACGAATCACCGTGGAGAACTCAAACCGATGCACCAAATGCAATGGCAAGAACACCACAAAGATGCTCAAGTCCTTCTCTCTCAGATTCCAACAAAGCTACAAAAGCTATTGGGGGAATAAGAGAGGAAGAACAAAGGAATTCACAAAGAACTCCAAGATCAAGATCTAGAGAGTTCCACTCACAAAGAGATGGATTTGATTGGTAGAAATGTAGATCTATATCTCCTCTCTCTTTTCCCTCAAATGGGGGCAAGAATCATGGAGGGATTGAGAGATGGAGCAAGCTTCTCTAGTTCAACAATGGAGGAGAGAGAGAGTGAGAGAAGCTACAGCCCAAGGAGGAAGAAGGGGGGTATTTATACCCCCCAAGAAAATCGAGCCGTTGGGCAAAACCAGGGCCGGATAATCCGGCCTAAGTAAGGGCCGGATTATCCGGGGGGCGGATTATCCGGCCTCAGGGACAAAACCTGGTCAAAATCTGGCCCCTATCCAGAGCTGCTTTTCTTCAGGTCCTTAGCCGATTTTGGGGGGGGGGGGGGGCGGATATTTCCGAAATATCCGGCCCGGATATTTCCGAAAAATCCGGCCTGGCAAAACTGCAGAAACAACAAAACTAAAACGGGCATAACTTTAGCATCCGGACTCCGATTTTGATGATCTTGGGCTTGTTTTGAAGCTAGGAACAAGCTCTACAAGATCATGCAGGAAACTATCATAGTACAACAAGGGAGGATAGAAACAAATGATGAAAGGTTTGACCTATCTAAAAAAGACATACCGGTAAAACCTCCAATCTCGAAAATGCAACAAGTTGCCCGTGCAAAAACCATTCTTGATGAACTAGAGCTTGTCATGAGAATAAGCACAAGCTCTAAATCATCACATGGATAAGATCCAAATAACAACCAAGAAAGATGATGAATCAAACTCGAAAACGCAACAAGTGATCTATGCGAAATCCGTTTTCGATGAACTAGAGCTTGTCATGAGAATAAGCACAAGCTCTAAAACATCACATGGATAAGGTACAAATAACAACCAAGAAAGATGATGCAAGGATGCAAAGGTTTGAGCTCTCTCCGAACGATACGATCGAGTTACTCACTCGAGAGCCCTCTTGATAGTACGGCAACTAAACTATAAACCGGTCTCCAACTACACTATGAGACCGGTGAGAAAGAAACCCTATCAAGAGCAAACCTTATACTTGTGCATTCCACTTGAGCTTGATGACGACGATCTTGACCTCAACAAGATGGAACGCCTTTCTTGCTTGTGCTTGCTTGACGAAGTCTTGTAGATTGCTCCCCCATAAACCACCATGGGAGAGCTTCTTCTTCGGCGCATCTTCACTTAACCATGACCACCATGTGGATTTCTCCCCCATAATCCACCATGGGAGAGCTTCTTCTTTGGTGCATCTTCACATATCCATGATCATCATATGGATGGCAATACTCAAGCAAAGGATCTCTTCGAGATGGCTCATCTTGAACTTGCACTTCATTCTTCATCATGTTGATGTCTTGAAGTAACTTGAGGGCTCACTTCATCTTCATCTTCAAGACATACTTGACACTTGATATCCTTCATCAAATTCTTCTTCTTGCAACCTTGAAGCCAACATATGGTTCAAGAATTGCCTATGGACAGCTCCTACAAATATAACTCAATGCAAACATTAGTCCATAGGGATTGTCATTAATTACCAAAACCACACATGGGGGCTTCATGCACTTTCAACAGTTCACTAGAGGTGTCTCTCCCATAAGAAATAGCATGTTGGGTGAACAAATTACAGTTGGGCAATTGACAAATAAAGAGGGCATGACCATGCACACACATGTTATGATGATTATTGTGAGATTTAATTGGGCATTACGACAAAGTACATAGACCGCTATCCAACATGCATCTATGCCTAAAAAGTCCACCTTCAGGTTATCATCCGAACCCCTTCCAGTATTAAGTTGTAAACAACAGACAATTGCATTAAGTATGGTGCGTAATGTAATCAACACGTACATCGTTAGACATAGCATCGATGTTTTATCCCTAGTGGCAACAGCACATCCACAACCTTAGAACTTTCTGTCACTGTCCCAGATTTAATGGAGGCATGAACCCACTATCGAGCATAAATACTCCCTCTTGGAGTTACAAGCAAAAACTTGGCCAGAGCCTCTACTAGTAACGGAGAGCATGCAAGATCATAAACAACACATAGATAATAAATTGATAATCAACATAACATAGCATTCACTATTCATCGGATCCCAACAAACACAACATGTAGCATTACAGATAGATGATCTTGATCATGTTAGGCAGCTCACAAGATCCAAGAATGAAGCACAATTAGGAGAAGACGACCATCTAGCTACTGCTATGGACCCATAGTCCAGGGGTGAACTACTCACTCATCACTCCGGAGGAGACCATGGCGGTGAAGAGTCCTCCGGGAGATGATTCCCCTCTCTGGCAGGGTGCCGGAGGCGATCTCCTGAATCCCCCGAGATGGGATTGGCGGCGGCGGCGTCTCTGGAAGGTTTTCCGTATCGTGGCTCTCGGTACTGGAGTTATTATCGACGAAGGCTTAAGTAGGCAGAGGAGATAGGTCAGGGGGCGCCACGAGGGCCCCACACAACAGGCCGGTGCGGCCAGGGCTTGGGCCGCGCCGCCCTAGCGTGTGGGCGCCTCGTCGCCCCACTTCGTTTCCTCCCCGGACTTCTGGAAGCTTCGTGGAAAAATAAGATCCTGGGCGTTGATTTCGTCCAATTCCGAGAATATTTCCTTACTAGGATTTCTGAAACCAAAAACAGCAGAAAAACAAAGAATCGGCTCTTCGGCATCTTGTTAATAGGTTAGTGCCGGAAAATGCATAAATATGACATAAAGTATGCATAAAACATGTAGGTATCATCAATAAAGTGGCATGGAACATAAGAAATTATCGATACGTTGGAGACGTATCGGACGCCGCCGCCGCCAATCCCATCTCGGGGGATTCAGGAGATCGCCTCCGGCACCCTGCCAGAGAGGGGAATCATCTCCCGGAGGACTCTTCATCACCATGATCGTCTCCGGATTGATGTGTGAGTAGTTCACCCCTGGACTATGGGTCCATAGCAGTAGCTAGATGGTTGTCTTCTCCTCATTGTGCCATCATGTTAGATCTTGTGAGCTGCCTATCATGATCAAGATCATCTATTTGTAATGCTACATGTTGTGTTTGTTGGGATCCGATGAATATGGAATACTATGTCAAGTTGATTATCAATCTATCATATATGTGTTGTTTATGTTCTTGCATGCTCTCCGTTGCTAGTAGAGGCTCTGGCCAAGTTGATACTTGTAACTCCAAGAGGGAGTATTTATGCTCGATAGTGGGTTCATGCCTCCATTAAATCTGGGACAGTGACAGAAAGTTCTAAGGTTGTTGATGTGCTGTTGTCACTAGGGATAAAACATCAATGCTTTGTCTAAGGATATTTGTGTTGATTACATTACGCACCATACTTAATGCAATTGTCTGTTGTTTGCAACTTAATACTGGAAGGGGTGCGGATGCTAACCCGAAGGTGGACTTTTAGGCATAGATGCATGCTGGATAGCGGTCTATGTACTTTGTCGTAATGCCCTGATTAAATCTCACAGTAGTCATCATGATATGTATGTGCATTGTTATGCCCTCTTTATTTGTCAATTGCCCAACTGTAATTTGTTCACCCAACATGCTATTTCTTATTGGAGAGACACCACTAGTGAACTGTGGACCCCGGTCCATTCTTTTACATCTGAATACAATCCACTGCAATACTTGTTCTTTACTGTTCTTCGCAAACAAACATCATCTTCCACACTATACATTTAATCCTTTGTTTACAGCAAGCCGGTGAGATTGACAACCTCACTGTTACGTTGGGGCAAAGTACTTTGATTGTGTTGTGCAGGTTCCACGTTGGCGCCGGAATCCCTGGTGTTGCGCCGCACTACATTCCGTCACCAACAACCTTCACGTGCTCCTTGACTCCTACTGGTTCGATAACCTTGGTTTCTTACTGAGGGAAAACTTGTTGCTGTACGCATCACACCTTCCTCTTGGGGTTCCCAACGGACGTGTGTTTGACGCGTCATCAGGAAGATGAAATGAGAAATATATAAGGTTGAGTTGCTTTTCCGTGGACACCCTTGTGGCGCGCACCGAAGTGGAGGAGATGTGCGCGTGCGGAGGTAGGAGGGGTATCGATCATCCGCATTTTCCTTCTTTAAAGGTAACTACTAACGAAGAAGGGTATAACCTACAAAAATGGAAAATATGAGTGCTCCATGTGCTATTTTAAAGTGGCGATGAACCGATGATGGTAGGCATGGTGTTCCGGTATTTCTTCCTGACTTGATTAAGCTCTAGAGGCTAAAATTATGATATTTAAAGTTTGCACATATCATACCTTAAAAGTTGGCAAACTTATTTGCCGTCTAATTGCGAATCAGTATTTAGGCTCATTGCTCATTTTAGACAACGAGGCCGACAATGAAGTTGGTTTAGACAAGTATTAAAGACTTCAGATGGAGGTAAGGATGGATGAGCATAATACATTGGTAAAAAACCAAGGCAACCTTCTCCAAAGTGAGCGCTTGACACCGGTCATCTCTAATTAAGAAATGATCACGAGCTAGTGAATTTCAAACATTTACTCCCTCGACTTCAAATTAATCAAGTTTTATGTTGGCACTAAGTGAAATTTATTGAATTTTAACCAAGTTTATAAACATCTTCAACACATGATGGGTTTTATTAGATTCCTCATAGGTATTAATTCACTCATGACAAAGTTATATAACTTCCAAAACTGTAAAAAAATGTAAATTGGAAAAACAAAAAGACTGCCACCACGATTGTCAAGGGCCCCACAACAATGCATCAAAGGTTGTTTTTCATGAAGTATTGTTAACTTTGCCTAAATTGTGTGGGTTTTTCTTCGTGTCAAAACAAATTGTGGTGACTTTTGCTATTTGCTCAATCGACAAATTGTTTCCTTTCTCCGTAAGAGAATATCTTAGATTTAGCTAAATTTGGAGATAAATCTAAGACATCCTTTTATGAAAAAACATGAGTATATAAGTTCAATTAATTTGTAACCAGGAGAGTATCAATTTAAAGCAAGTTTGGTATACATTATTTGTATGTCACCCTCGTATCAGTGCCTGTCGTTGGGTGTTCACCAGGACTCGGCGATGCAACTATGCAAGTGTTAAGGCCTGGTTTTCATGAAAGTATTTCCTAAGTATAGCTTCAGTTTCTAAAAATCTTGAGTATTAAATACTCCCTCTAATCCATATTATTTGATGCGAAAATAGACGTATCTACAACTAAAATGTGTCTATATACATCTATATTATCATCAAGTAATATAAAACGGAGGAAGTACTTCAAAGCGGTTGGATTTAATGAACATTGCGGTATTGATAGCTCAAGTATTCCGCAAAACTGCATCTTTTTTTCATAATAAGAACTTCAGGTCCGATTTATTTTTTCCAAACTGAAACTGAAATTATCCTCTATCACTGTAGCATGTCAGGGCATCTCCAGCGGCGCGACGCATTTCGGACGTCCAAACGGACGCGTCGTGTCCGTTTGCGTCGGGCAAAATGGTCGAAAGTGTCCGGGTGTCCGTTTGCGTCGGGAGGTGGCTCCAGCGGCACGACGCATTTTTTTTCATTCATACGCCATAATTTACATGATAATAAAAAGGACATAAAAAAGCCAGAAATGGGTGCTAAAATAGGCGCTGTCTACTGGTCGTCGTCGGTGACGAGGTCAATCAGCTGCGGCGTCGGCCATGGAAGCGCGTACGCCGGCGGTGGAGGAGGTACCGCCGCACGGGCAGGAGGCTGTGGCCAGGGATCCCACGCTGGAGCAGCAGGCGGAGCGCGGACGTTGGAACGCGTCGGCGTGGCCGGAGGAGTCGCCGGCCTCCCCTGCGCGAGCGCTGACTCGCGGAGCTGGATTGCGAGCCCGTCCCACAAAGCGAGCTCGTTGAGCTCGTCCTGCTCGCTGTTAGCGAGTGCCATGGCAATGGCCTCCTCCTCCGAAATGTCCGGCGGCTGGTTCTCCGGATCCCACGCCGGTCCGTCGTCGTCGTGGTCGTACTGCGGCATGGTCACGTCGCCGTCCTCGTCCTCGTCGCCGTCCTCGTCCGCGTCCTCGTGGTCGTTCTCTTCTTCTTCGGCGGTGATCTCGCGCTCGAAGTAGTCTACGTCGGCGAGGTAGGCAGCGCGGCGCCGCGCCGCGCGTCGAACTCCCACGCCCCGAAGGAAATCCAGTTGTAGGAGTTTAGCGTGTACGCCGGATCCTCCCGCAGATCCGGCGGCAACACCGCGCGGCAGCGCCGCACCTCGTCGCGCCGCTCTCGACCCGAGCGCGGCACGGGGGGACCGGCACGCGCCGGGAGTTCAGGTACCAGCCCCCTCCCGGCAAGTTCGCGTCCGGCCATGGTACCGGCCGGTTTTCCTCCCATAGCTGCCGAGCGAGGTCAACGCGGACGTACCGGCCGACCCGTGCTTTCTTGCCGGAACGCGAGCCGCTAGCCTCCTGGTCGTTCTTCGTCTTCCGGAACGGCCAGCATTTCTTCCCCATGACGTCGGTGTGGTGGCTACTGTGGGATTTTGCCAATGGTTTTGGTCGGGGAAAGGGGCGCCGGCAGCGTCCCTTTAAGGCTCCGACGCCATCTCGCCTTCAATGGCCTGCCAGTGCAACACCTACTAGCTGCGCACGCTCGCGGAAGCCGTGGCACGCCATTAACGCGGCCCCTGCAAAGGCTGCAGCGCGCCGCCCAGAAGTAATACCGCGGAAGACGAAGCAGTTGTGCCGCTGCCAGGCGGGCCCGATGGGGAAGCGAGCGGACACTTTGCGCGTCCACGCGCATCCGCCGAGACGCAAACCTGACGCATATTTGGGTCAGGTTTGCGTCTCCACGGACAGACCGGTCACTTTGCGTCGCCCCGCTGGAACATGCCCCAGACGCATTTCCGGTCACGGCGGACGAAAACGGTCGCTCAGCGACCGTTTGCGTCGCGCCGCTAGAGATGCCCTCATGCCTAGGCGTTGAAATACTTTACTTTTGGAATCAATCGTGTGGTTAAAACTAAACTAAACGGAGCCCCCAAACGGAGTTTATGGCCAGCGTCAGCCGAGCACGCACGACCGCACGAGCGAGCCAGGCAATCCCTCCTCGAAATAGGCTTTCGCCCCGCTTTATCTATACCTGATAATAAAGGGAGGATTGTTTCCTTGGTCCAACATTTTTTTGGACCGATTTGCCCTCCCACCAAATAAAATAACCGATTATGCCACCGCTTAAATTGAAAACGTTTCGCAGCCTTGCTTCCCGACCCGATGATGTGTTTTTATGTTTGTCCTCCCTTTGGTACCGCAGCGAGCCAGCGAACCTTCTCTTATGGGTCGCGAGCAACAAATTAACCGGGGCCCAAAATCAACGAAAACCATACGCAAATAGTTACACGGGGATCAAACTCACGATGTATTTTGTACTAAATAATCCCACCTCGCTTCCTTAGAGCATGTCTAGTAGAGCCCCTAAACCCTCAAACCTCTATAGCAGTTTTACAGGTTGGAAATAGCCATTTTTGTGCACTTTTACAGGTTGAAAAACAGGGGTAAAGAGTAGAACCCCTAAACTCCTAAAGAATGCAGTTTGAGGGTTCTAGTCTTTAGCTCAACCCCAACCTCTAAAACTGTCATATGCCATATCACAGTTTTCATCACATATCATCATTTCACATATCACAAATATCATCACATTTCACATAAAACAATAATCATTCTAGTTATTATTACAACACCAAATAGTACATTTGAGCACATAAAACAATAATCATTCAAATTGTTACAACAATGTTGGACCATACAACAATAATTGTTCGAATCAAATAGAATAAAGGTAAATCATGCGCCACGGCGCTGCCCATCCAACTGCCACTGGTGCTCGACTAGATCATCACGGAGACGACCATGAGTGGCTGCATCTTCAATCTCACGATGTGCTTGAAGAAAAGCTTCTACACGAGAAGGGTTTCTTTCCGGTTGCACACGTGTGCCAACATTGTCATAGAAACAAGGCAAGTTTAACCCCCTCTCATCTTCTAGGATCATGTTGTGTAGAATCACACAACACTTCATGATGTCCACCAAGGTTTTCTTGTCCCAAAACCGAGCCGGACCCCGAACTATGGCAAACCTTGCTTGCAAGACACCAAAAGCTCTCTCTATATCCTTGCGGGCTGCCTCTTGTGCCCTTGTGAAATGAGCCTCTTTTCTGGACAAGGGCACCCCATTTTTCTCCTTGATGGACTTCACAAGAGTTGCCCATTCGGGATAAATGCCATCGGTGAGATAGTATCCCATTGAGTAGTCATTGCCATTGACTGTGTAGTTGCAAGTTGGAGCATCTCCAGAAATTAATCTTTTAAACAAAGGAGATCTATTGAGCACATTTATATCATTGAGTGTTCCCGGCAACCCAAAGAATGCATGCCAAATCCATGTGTCCTCCGATGCCACGGCCTCAAGCACAATGGTAGCATCACGGCTTTTACCGCAATACATTCCATGCCATGCCTTTGGGCAATTTTTCCATGCCCAATGCATGCAATCAAGGCTACCTAGCATCCCCGGCCATCCCCTTTTTTCATTGGTTTCCATCAATCTTTTTGTATCTTCCTCGTTTGGTGCTCGAAGGTATGTCTCACCATACAACCGGATAACTAACTTAGCAAATATACGGACGGATTCCGTGGTTGTATCTTGCCCAATGCGAAGATACTCGTCCGTGTAGTCCGCGTTCCACTGTGAATTAGTAAATATTAATCCGCCCCAACGCGCGGGCATATTTCCTAGTATTAATAAAGTCACACGGCTGAATGATACAAGGTGGGAACATACAAAGATACACGATAAGACTCGCTAAAAGCGCTAAACTAAACGCCTCCAAAGAATTGCCGAGAAAAAGCTCAGGAGACACCGGCGCGCCAGGGAGACACCCTCACTCAACAGCAACGCCCTCAAGAGGGTCACGACGCCAAGCACCGCCGTCGCCGCGCCTACCCGGGGCAGACGTAGATTTTCACCTTGAGTATCGGAAGGAGGAGGAAAGGTCAATGCGGCGCCCCAATAGGATTATGACACCCATAGGTGACACCACCGCCGGTGCCAAGGCATAGAGCTTTCGCTCGACCTCCCCCACCCACCATGTCTAAGGCACAAGCGTCCCGACGGGGAATCCACCATAACCGACCGAGAACTCCAGGTCTAGATCAGGGCTTGACCGCCAGCAGCGACAAAGCCAGGACCAATTGCCACCGCACACTTCGCCATCCACATGGCCGAAGTATGCAGTCAACACCCGCTACCACACTGCCCGCCGGAGAGCCAGACCATGTAGGCCGCCATCCAGAGCCGCCGCTCCGGCATCCTCGAACTCGAGCCCGTGGCGCGACCGATAGTCCATTGCAAGGTCGATGAATCGGAAGAGGAAGAACTGTAAGGTCGCAGTTGGTCAGCACAACAACCAACCAGAGGGGATCTGCCCTCCACCGCTGAGGCGATCGCCGACCGGACACAGTAGGCAGGGCTCGTCACCCAGATCGAGCCCGGATCAAGCCCAAGCTAGCCCAGATCTAGGCCCAGATCAGGCCCGAGTTGCCCCACTGCCGCGCTGCAGCGCCATGGCTGCCGTCGCCACCACCTGCTGCCCCGCGCCGCCCCTTACCAGCTCCATCCCCGCTGCCATGTCTTGCCGTCGACGGACCAAGGGCTGAGGTCGCCGCGCCGCCCGAAGACGCCACGCTGCCGCGAGGACAGACGCAACCGCCATCCCGACGCGCGGGTACTGCCGTGCAAGGCCGCCACACCGCCGAAGACCGCGTCGACGCGCCCCTCGTCGAGCACGCCGCCCACCATGGCCGCCACAGCCCGCGTCGTCGCCTCCGCGTGTGGGGGAAAGGAGGCCCCACCGCCGCCAGCGCTTGGGCTTTGCCCGGAGCGCCGTCCGGCGGCGGCGAGGAGGGGAGGGAGGGTGGGGGGCCTGGGGAGAAGGAGCTAGGGTTCCTCCCCGTCGCCCACGGGAGCGAGGGGGGAGAAGAGGGGAAAGCCCGCGTATTTTGTCGTGTATTGTAACTTTTGCCAGGCAACCCCCAAGTTTCCATAAGGCCTCGTTCGGTTGTACTGGTTTAGATCCACTAGTTGAATCAACACCGGGAGAGTTTGGGTGAACCCCAATCGGCCACCCAAATCCCCACTAACTTCCCTCCCCATATCCCTGCTTCCAATTGTCGTTCGGTTAATCTCCTGATCCAACAAACAGCAGCAGGCAGCGCACAGCATAAGCAGCACAGACAACCAAAATAAAAAGAATCAACCACCACGCGGAACTGCCGAAGACCGCTGGTACCCGGTCGCCTCACTCCGGCGAGGCATGTCGCCCTTCTCTTCCCCTAGCTGGACTCCGTGCCGCGCTTCCCCGGCTAGGACTGCCGCCCCAGCCTGCTGATGGAGGCGTGTGAGGAGCCGAGAATCTGTGGCAGAGCTGGCCGAGGGGAGAAGCAGGGCGAGGGGCTCCGCCCGCGTCCGCCATGGCCGAGGACCGTCGTGCCCCTACTGCCTCCCCTATTGAATCCCCAACAACCAGGAACGGGACTAGCAGCTCGCCGCCGTCGTGACCACCTTCTCGCCCGGCTGGCCGCGTTTGTCCCCACCGATGGGTGCTCCTTGTGCGGATGTCGGGGCGGAAAGCCATGCCGGCGTCGAGGACGGGGAAGGGGGAGATGCTCGAGATCTTGAGCTTCCCGAGGGCTAGGTCCTCGGTCCTGGCTCCGTGGCGGCATCGAGGGTGGGGGAGGGGAAGGTGCCGGAGACGAGACTAGAGGAGCCCCTCTCCTCCAGTTGGTTGCGCACCCGCCGCCCGCTGCCCGCCGTCTTCTCCATCGCGTCGCTGCCACCACCGCTGTCGCGAGAGGGACGAAGCTCTCGATTGTTTCTCTCTCTCTCTGTGTCCTTCCGGGATGCCATCCACGGGTGGGGTGACGATTTTTTAAAACCCGGTGGATTGGGGGGTTTTGTGTAAAACCCGGGCGGGGTGATACCCCGAAAGGGATTAACCGAATGCATTTTGAGATGGGACCGGGATTAAACCACGGTAGGTCCGATCCCAGCCGACCCACCGGGTTTGGGCGCCGATTCCGGCCGGGATGGGGCAAAACGAACGAGGCCTAACCGGGCCTTGCCGTTGCCGTGCCGTGCCGTGTCGTAGCGCGCGGGCACGTCCACCGGTGATAACCGCACCTGCGAGCAGCTCGCCGCTTTTGATCTTCCACCCACCACCATCCACCATGTCCTCCCCACACGTAAGCCTCACCCACACATACGTCAGGCAAGCGCCTTGCGCGCGACGTCCCTCTCGCTCCTTCTCGAAATCTCCGTCGCTTCCGTCCATTTCCTCCTTGTCCGCACGCCCCCGGCGGCCGCGTCACGGCCTCCCTCTCTATCTTTCATCGCGCCGCCACGGCGAGCGGTGGTTGGATCTTGGCTGTAGCTGGCGGCCTGGCGCTGGCGTGGCGGCGGACGTGGGGATAGATAGATGAGATAGATGATGACCGCTGCCGACGCGGAGCCGTCGTCACCTTCCCGCCACCTGGAGCAGGCGCCCCGCGCGCACGGCAGCGCAGGTTGGTGGGGCGGCGGCGGCACCTTGGAGGAGGATCGACAGCGACGGACGGTGAGATCTCGCGGCGCCCCTCCCTCCGCCTCCTTCCTCCCTCGCCGCCGCCGGAGGGCGTCTCCGGGCAAAGCCCCGGGGCGCCGGCGGCGGCGGGCCCCTCTCCCCTCGTGCGGCGGTGGCGGCGCGGGCCGGCTGCGTCGGCGAGGCGGCGTCTCTCGCGCTGGAGGCGTTGGCGCCCTCCGGGTGTGAGGTCTGCGTGGCTCCGGCGGGATGGCGGCGCGGCTGGCTGCTGGCTGGCGCGTCCCGGCCGCCGGCGCGGCCGTGGCCGAGGTGGCGGCGGCGGGCCTAGATCTGGGCCGGCGGGCCTGGGTCCGGGCCGGGCGGGGAGTGCGCTCGGGCTGGGGTGTCCCGAAGGGTCCCGTCTGGGGGCAGCCAGGTGTTGCCCTGTGCCCCCGACGGCGAGAGGAGGGTGCCGGTCGTGGCCGTAGCCGGGGTTTGGCCGGGCTGGCTGTGCTCATGCGTCCTCTGTTTTCGATCTTGGTAGGGACCAAGATGCCATTTCTAGTCTGCTCCGGACGGAGAATGGCGGGGTTTGGTGGTTGGGAGGGTGCTCCAATGGTGCGGTGGCGGTCGCCGTCACCGCCTTCCCCGTTTCCCTCCGGCCACCCTTGAACACCGGGGGCGGTGTGTCTCGGTTTTGTTCTGCAGTCCGGTGTGGCACCACTGGACGCCTTGTCCTACGGGGACGCTTGCGAGCTCGATGGGGTGTTTGCGAAAGCAATGCAAGGCGTTTGCCATTGCCGGCGGCAGCGACGTCCTTGGACGCCGTTAACCTTCTTGGAGGCGTGGCCATGACACTCATCTTGTCGCCGGTTGCTGCCCACAGGTTGCATGCTGCTACCCTAGTTACTAGCGATCCTCCAAGCTCCTCCTCGAAGCCCCTTTCGTTGAGGCCATGCGTCAGGCAGTACCCGGCTTCATATAGACGGTGTGTCTCCCCTTTGCGCGACCATTCCCGAGCCTAGGGTGGCTGTCTGTGGGTGCGTCGTGGCAGGAGGCACTCCGGTGTTCCTCAGCAGCTGGTGGTTTGTCGTGATGGCATGCGCCGAGACTTAGGAGTTTTTCTTGGGGTGGGTGCCGAAGCTCCCGCGAAAGCACTGCACAGCTGGTCTGTGCCGACAACGATGACGTTCGCGAGCGCCATTTTCCTTCCTGGAGGCGCTGTCATGAAGTTTCCCCCTTCGAGCTCTGGAGGTTCGCCGGCTTCACTAGCGTAGTTAGCCAGCTCTCGGGGTGCTGGTGGTCCTCTGTTCGACATGTTGCTCAGTGTGCTAGTCCTGCATGGTTTCAGATCCGCGGAGTGGCGTCTCGGGGAGCCGCCGGTGTTTTGCTGAAGTCTTGGGCGTCTCGGCGAACCTGTAGTTTAGGGTCTGGCCCTGGTCTGCATATTCCTTTGTTGTAGGCTTTAGCTCTTCACCACCTAAGCTTGTTTCTCTAGCTGGTGTCCCCAGTTTTTTCTTTTTTCTTCTTTTTCTTTGCTGCGTGCTATCTTGTCCGTCTGATCCCCTGGCGGTTCCGTTGCCGACACCTGCGCACGGTTGGTGAGGGGCAGCGGCCGTGGCACACGAACAAGCCGCACCTGCTAAAATTCCTTGCGACTTGTTTAGTGCCATTACAGTACCGTTTTTAGTGCCATTACAGTACCGTTACGGTTGGTTTTTTAGGGTGTAGTGTTACCACGAGTACTTAGGGCATCTACATACAATATACTTAGAAGAGTGCTTAGTAAAGTAAACCGGTTTTTTCTACTCCCTCCGTCCCGGTTTACAGGACCTACGCGTATCCCAAAATCACTAATTTAACCAACATAATATAAATTTTACACAACAAAAATTATATCATTAGAAACTATAACATCTGAGCTTTCTAATGATATACTATGTTTTATAGTATATATCTTATATTACGTTGGTTAAATTAGTGACCTAAAGATACGCGCAAGATCTATAAACCGGGACAGAGGTAGTATAAGGACTGATGTTTATTTGTACTAGACAAATGACCAACTAAGCATCTATCATGTACATGTAAGCACCAGTACGTGTTTACCAAAAGCTTGGTTTATTTCTCTAAGCATGTCTCTAAGCCCCTCTTTCTACACAAGACCTTCCAGCAACCCACTAGGAGCCCCAAAACAATTTTTTGGGGTTTTGGCCGACACGTCATTCGTCGGTGCTCCCCAAGCCGTGTCGGCGCTTGCTGCGGCCCAATAATTTGACTAGCACGAGCCCATAGCAAGGGGTCAAACAGGGGACACAAACAACACTCGACAAGTGGGAAAAGCCACACATGCTCGTGCTGGCAGCGACCTACCCTCTCCATCCGCCATCTTCCCACCCCCCTCAACCTTGCGCCTGAACCAAAATAGCCCTCGCCGCCGTCCACGATTCGACGCCCCGAAAGCTTAGAGCCAACCGCCGCAGCTATACGGCCAGCGACCGTCGCAGCCCACCGCCGCCGCCGGCCAAAGAGTACCAAGCTAAAATGACAGGAGACCTCCAACGATTATTCACTCAGCGATGTGAGTCCTCCCTCCTCCCCCACGCCCTCCTCTCCCACCGACGATGTGCTGATAGGTTCAGGGTTTGGACGAGGCTTGTCAATTTAGGATATTTTTAGTAATTGTGTTCATAACTTGGCTACTTCTGCTAATGTGTAGTAGCCTGAGGTGGACTATGTGGCAGGAACGATTGCCTACCTAGCATGGGAAGGCGTTTCCAATCTCGAAAAAATAATTATTGGTTGTTGTAATAATTAATGTATGAGACTATTTTTTATCAAACTAAATTGGAAAAAAAATGTTTGGGGCCTATTTTGAAAAGCGATGGAGCCTCCTCCCCCCCCCCCCACTACCCCCAAACCGCACCATTTTTTGCCGACGCCCCTAAAGTCGCAATTTGCGCTCCTTGTCGGACGCCATTGGGGTGCTCGCGGCGGAGTTGCTCTTAATTTCCTCGTGCTTGCT
The DNA here is from genome assembly GCF_019359855.2 of Lolium perenne. NCBI lineage: Eukaryota > Viridiplantae > Streptophyta > Magnoliopsida > Poales > Poaceae > Lolium > Lolium perenne. The sequence continues at coordinate 92,414,947 of NC_067247.2, forward strand.
GGTAGAATCCATCAAACCATGCTTACTACTCGAGTACGAGAAAGAAGGTGTATCAAAAATTTTGAGAGACCGATGATGTAAAGTTTGATCAATTTGTAAAATAAACTACTCCCTCGTTTTAAACTAATTGACTCAACCTTGTCTAGATACATGTGTATCTAAAGACTTCCTCCTTTTCGATAAATAAGACGCACGCGTATTTCAGGACAAACTTTGACCGAAAATGTAACATTTTTTTATTATTATATTGTGTTGTACTTAATTAGCAGCATCGGATTCATACTGAAAACACTTCTTGTTGATGTTAATTTTATACCAATAATATTTATATATTTAAAGTATTTTTTTATTAAACATGAAAAAGATATCGCCTTGTTCATTAGAATGGATGGAGCATGCTAGAGTGTCCAACTGAGTAAATTAATTTGGGACTAACATTTACAATACAGTACATACTAGGAGACATGATATAGAAGTACATTCAATGATATGTCTAATGATTTTAATTTCGTAGCACTCCCTCGATTCCAAATTAGTTGCCATGGATTCATCTACATTCACATGTGTCAAAATTTACACCGTTTGACTTTTTGACAAAATTATCCAGAGGAGTATAACGAGTGCAGTACTACCCTATCCAGAGGAGTAGAGGCTGCCGACTGCGTGGCAGGGCCGTTGTTCCAGTGGATGCGCTGCTTCGTGTCAATCACGCCTTGATCGTAATCATAGATCGAGCATCCAGATCTGTTGATAAACACTGTTGTCGTACTCTCGAGAAAGATAATGACTGTTTGCTATCTTCCTTCCCTTGCACTCCCTCTAGGCCAGCTACGCCGGCGTGTATTCTACTCTCGTTCCACCACTAGCAGTCCCGCCCATCCCGTGATCCTAGTTTAGATTGACATAAACCCTTGCTCATCGTCGGTGATGACAAGTCGACGACAGTACGACAAAGACTAGGTTATCTTCTCTAACCGCACACGTGTGCGGTGGCGTGCCTGCAACAGTGCAACCACGAGGGTTAGTCGGACCGGTTAAGGACAATCCCCTTTGGTTTACACGTCACGCGTTCGCCGCAATCCTAATCTAGTAACCTTAACCGTTTGTAGGTTAGCGCCAAGTGTGCAAATTCTTAGTCATAGCATATCCAAGGCAAGTCCCTGAAATTTGTCCAAATGTTTTCTAATTTGCTGGCTGGACAAAACTTTAAATCAAGCACAACATAAATAAACTTAATTAAACATTACAAACATAAAACATAGGACCAAACTTTTAAACTATATTTAACAAAGTTTATTTGAACATTCCTAGGTCTAATTGTCGATGTGGATGGCTGTCGGTGCTGCTACCATGCTACGGGAGTCGGAACCCTTCTTGGTGGTGCGATGGGACCGCTTCTTAGGGGGTGTCGTTGTATTGTCACTATAATAGAAATCACGAGGTAGCAAACGAAGAGGAGAGAGGGCATATGCGACGGTGATTCGGGAGCGAGATTGCACATGATTACCCATGTATGTGTCCACTGCGGTTGAAGATCCCTACTTTTGTTGTAAGTCACTACAAATGAAACGCATGTCCAGGTTATATATGAGTTGCAAGTCTTTCCCTCGGGGCCCTTGTAGGCTGGTTTTACATAGAAAGCCGGTCCTAGGTTTTACAAGTAAAGCCTTAGGCGGTACGTAAAAGAACTAGACTAATCCGGGTAACATGCCATGTATTGTACTCCAAGATGAAAATAGCACTTGGGCTTCACGCGGACTCCATCTTGGGCCTTTCATAAGTCGTGTGGACCTCTTCCTACTAGCGGGCTGGGCCACCCGGTGTGTCGGCTGCCTCAACTATCACATGGGACACCATGGCTTGCTAGGATTTATCCATGCCTTGGGCCTACCCATTCAGCCCTACTCTATCTTCTTCCTCCTACCGCCCGCGCTGACACCATTGCCAATTCCGCGCTTGAGCTTAGATCCCCCCCGCGCAAAAAACCTCCAGAGGTCCTCTAATGGCGCCGAAGACAAAGAAAGGGAAATCCGACGAAGGAAGGGAAAGAGAAACCACCCAAGGCACTGTGGCATCCCTCCACAACGGAGACTCAGATCTGTGAACCTCGAAAACGAGGTGTTTTCCCCGTCCAAGACGAATTGCTCGTGTCATGCCTCGCTAGGAGATCTTCCAACGAGACCTGAGGAGGGTGAAAAGATGATGCTAACCACCACCATCGACCATGGCTAATCGTTCAACCAAGCTTTTCAAGACATTCAAAAAATGTTTATTTTAAGCTTGAGAAAAGAGGGAAATGTTATTTAAACCTTAAAAATTATTTGAACAAATTAGGGTTTAGCTATATCATGTTCAAAAATATGCAATGATATGATGCATCATGTCATGATGATGTCACGAATGCAAAATACACTGATAAAACCAAAAAGGCACTACTCTTGGCATGCAATAGGATTCAGAGACAAAATACTTGTTTACACCAAATATACTGGAAATTTCTATTAGTCATTACCAAACTATAGAAGTGTACTCTATAAATGTATATTAGAGTATTACTACTAGACTTGCGCAATGTAGAAGCACACTTTAAAGAGTTCGAAGATACTTAATACACAAATTTATATAACCATATATTGTACACATAAGTGTGTCAAAACTATACCGTGAATAAATGTAATTTTCATCTTTCATTTTTTATCTGCATTCACATGGAGTTCAATACAAGTTAAGAGTATGATTAATGTTCTATAAATAGTGATAGAAGCAATTGTAAGAAAATAAAAATATTTAGTATAAGAGGTATTAACACATTTGGTACCACAACTTGCACCTAAGTTGCAATTTAGTCCCACATTTTGCAAAGTGGATACCCGGGGTACCACAACTTGTTAATCGGTTTGGTTTAGGTCTGGAGCCTTCTACTGCCGACACGTGTGTGCCATGGTGGCAGGTAAATTTGCAAAACAATCCTTGTAATCATTAATCTTCACTGAAAGAGTCGCAACTTTTCAGGTCAAACCCCTAGGGCGTTCTAGTTCCACTATTTCACCATGATTTCAACCACTAAAACCTAGCAAAATCATTTTCATTGTGTGCCCACCATTACCTCCACGAGCAGCACCACAACAAACAGATACTGGACGGCTCGAGAGAAGAAGAAGATGAAAGCTGCGAGCGGTACCGTAGTGTGGCGGGTCTTCGAAGTACTCCCGGATGTGCATGGCCGGCGAGATCCATGCATCGTCTCCGCCAACTACTGCTGTAGCTCCGTCGTCTCCGCCACCTCCCGTAACTGCCGCGATTTCAGTTCTTGCCGAAAAGGTAAGGGATAGGGAGAGGTATAGAAGAGAAATAGGAGCAGCCTAGGAGCGTTTCCGTAGATTTGGCAGGGCCATCGCGTGGAAGGACCTAAAGACTAATTCAGTTTTATTTCCATGACTGTACTGCAAGAAAAAGAAATCTAGCTGGCAGCCACATGTACTATTCGGATTGCTTGGACTAAATTTGTCCGGCTTATGCAAGTTTTGGTATCACCGATCTCCACTTTGCAAGAAGTGGGACTAAAACGCAACTTAGATGCAAATTGTGGTACCAATTGTGTCAATACCTCTTAGTATAAATGGTATGTTAGCATGAGCTTTGCTTTGGAGATAGTGTCTTTCTCTAAGAATTCCCCAAACCATATTTTGTGTTGTTTTAAGAAAAAAGGACACATACCTTCTAATAAAATAAGTTTAAATTTGCCGCAAAAGAGAAAACTGAGACAGAATGTAATAAATCACTGGAGATCTGTAATGACAAATTCTGGTGTGTGCCACTACCGGTACTCTTACGCCCACGGTCCATATGCACAAAATAAGATTCTAGTCTTACATGCCATGAGACCATGTACCCTATGCATTTTTTGTGACAAATATTTGTGTCTACACTTTTCATATATTGTATTGCATTGAGATTGAGAAATAATTTTAAAGAAAATTACTCAAACCAGCTGCATGTGTGCAGTGACACGTACAACAATCCAGCCACGAGAGTCTGTCGCACAGGTTAAGAACAATCTCCTCGTGGTTACACGTCATGCTTTCGCCAAAATCATAATCTAGTAATCTTTTTTCTTGAACATTTTTCTATATGTAACCCTTTCGGCACCCTAGAAGGAAAAGAGTGTGTCTGGAACCTAACCTACTACCCGACATCACAATAAGATTACATCGTTTAAGAGCTTGCTAAGAATTAACCTAGAGGCTCATCGATCTAAGTACAAGAATTATCAGAACTAAAAGAAACTCCAGCAAGCTCATGTGCTACTTCATTAGCTTCCCTATCATAATCTAGTAATCTTAAATCCTTTGTAGGTTAGCGGTATGGGCGCGTGCCTAAATTCTTGGTTTAGATGGCGCTAAAACGGACAATACAGGACCCCACCATGTTGCCTGTATTGAAGTGTTTCACGTTGCTTTCAGCCGTGAACTTTTATGAGCCCCACGAATCCTACCCAGACAGAGCGAGGCGAGTCCAGCAGGCAGGCAGCCAACCGTACGTAGAGGTAGACATCACGGTAGGCACCAAAATGGAAGAGCGATCTACTCGATCATTCCGATCGTGCCGTAGCTTAGGTTGGGCGCAGGATGGCGTTGACGTGTCCAGCGAGGTCGGCAGGGACACGAAGGTGCTGCTCCCCATCAGGGCATTATTGTGTCTCCGATGGTGATGGCGATGTATCGTAGACTTGGTTTTTTCAGTGGTATACCATACATACACTACGTTATTTTTGGTGGTATCGTACAGACTGGCCCAGTATGTTCTGGGCTGTGTCCGCCCATGGACTCAAAGTGTATGCAACTGGGCCCGCACCATCAGGGCATGTTGGTAAAGCGTAGCCCAAACGGCCACACTGCACATCAGATGACATCCTTTTATTTCCTTCAGCCCTTGGCTGTTGTAGCAAAGAATGAAAATTCCTTTCAAAAGAAGAATGGATAATTCAGTTCAAACAGCAGGTAGTAATAGTTATATAAAAAAAACAGGTAGTAATACTTCAGAACCATAATTTTTATTCAGTCATTAGACCCTGCCATTCCAGGAACACAACAGCCTTTTAGGAGCTACAAGATACATTCATATACAGAAGGTAGACCTCCCCGATAGCTTGCGGGGATGATATCACCTAGAATTAACAATTTACGCCAGGGATGCTTTTGAATGGAAGCGAAAACCCCAGGTAACTAATACCAAACACCCAGGTTATTTACAGATATGACAAGTTCGGGCAATGTCGAGTTGTGTGCTTCATTGATCGTCGGCGTCGCTTCCGCCCACATGATGGTCATGTGTGATTCCCCAGTAGTGGCTCCCATCAGGCCCTGACACCTTGAACCTGCTCAATGCCGGAACAAGGTTCACCTCTTAAAACCTGGGTTCTTACATTTGTTTGAACACTATCACAGAACATGTTAAGGTGGTCACCTCTCCAGAATAAATTTCCCTTCCTTGTACCTCTGGTTCTTCTCATGTGCAGCCTCCTAGAGTAGCGGCACCATACAGCTTAGAGGACAGGCAATGCAAAAGATATTGCAAAATGACCATCACGAAACCTTACATATTTCCATCCAACTATGGATCCACAACCAACACAGAAGATATCTGAAACAGTGTGCATTCCTGTCATCATCAGTCGATCCTCTTTTACTCCGGATGTAACATTGACACTGCCAGAACAGGCACGAGTTAATCACAAATCTGCAGGAGGAAGCATACTGTAGGGAGTACAACTCATTGGAGGATACGACAGCTCATGATATACCAAAAACTTGTGAATAGATTTAAAAAAATGGAGTAAAATTTGCTACCAGACTACTAAACGCTATATTTTCTTGCTTTAGATGGTAACAAAATTCATAAAACTGTTGGAGCACTGATAAATTCAAGAGCAAGAACACAGTACAGATTATTTACGTTAATTTGCTATTTCCATGTCTACTTATTTCTCAGTCGACCGAGTTGCACATCATGAACTCTGCAATTTCACTAGAAGTTGTGTGCAACTCTAGGCCTACAAACGCCTAACTGCCTAGTTGCACATTTTCAAAGCTAGAGTCGCACAGAATTTCGAAAAAAGTTTAACAACCTAGCTAACCGTAAGGTAGGGGATCAGCTTTCTAGATTGTCGGCTGAGAAATGAACTTCCCACTGCACCTGACGTTTGAAAAATAATCACCATTTCCCTACCAGGCTACTAGCATAATACACTGGAGTATTCACCGTGTCAATATATGGAGACCTGTATTTCATTTCAAGCCAGTGGACATACGTGTTTTCCTGATGATTAAGCTATCTTGTTCATCTCCTGGTTAGGGACGGGCTTCATATAAGATCCAAATTGAGAAGAGAGCTGGTTTATATGATGGAATGTCTTCATTAGCAGTTCGGTGACCCAGATCAATCTCTGTTTTTAACAGTGGTAAGGGCACTGTCAATTAAAGTTCATACGTTTTATTTATTTTGTTTACTTTTGATGTGTTTCGCCTAAGATGAGATAAAAGAAACAAAGTTAAACCACAGGGAGAACCCCTAAACCAGCCAGTAGGTAAGAAAGGAAAAGCCTAGATAGTGACCAGGGACAACTTGGTTCAACGCATCTAAGGTACAAGAGAATAACTAAAGGTCTGTTCAACCTTTAAAACTCTTATCAACTACCGGCCGGTATCTTCCTGATTAGGGTGGCAACCTCTTTGACCCCAATGGCTTCTTTTTCCCTGCTCCGATGCAGACAGCAAGTTTAAAGAGCGAAAAGGAGTCTAATAATGGGGGAAAGACCTTGCACATTTCGCCGCTATCTTCCATTTCCACTAATGAACATCGGTATCGGTATTCAAGATTAACTAGTAGGTGGTATAGTTGATACTTGACAGTACAAAGCAAGCTTGTTGATCCAGCAGCAAACCAGAGGGATGGACACAGAAGTTTGGCAAGCAATGGAATTGAAGGTTGAAAAGGTACATGGACATCTAGTCACTGTATTGTTGTGAGCAAGTAACTTTAGCTATTTGGGGTTGCATCGGAGATCAAATTCAACCTAGCTAGGATGGAGAACCTTAGAATCAGAACCAGCCTGCACTACTACCCGAGCATCGAAAGCCTTGTTTGAGTGTCCAGCACCCTCCAACATACAACGCGAAGAACATGAACACGAAAACGTGAGCGAAAGAAGGGCTGAAACCACCATTCCCTGCCCCTTGGATTTTCTCTGCCCTTTCTGTTCCAGAGAGATTTTGGTTTCATATTTTGGCTAGTGGATAACTACAGTGTATAGCCATCCCACACAACGTAGCATGCACAATCTAGCGCAGCCTAGAGGGTTCCTTCTTCCTACTCGATTTATCTTCTCCTCGTCCCAATAGCGGCTTTGGCCTGTGAATAGCAGAGCACACGTTACCTACCCTGCAACAACGTTCCTAATTCTCGTTGCTCTTGGTGGTCGTTGAACGGAGTAGGTGAGGCGTCCTAATCCGTTGCCTTGCAGAAGGCCCTGGCAGACCGGGTGGATGAAGAAATGACGGGAGCCGCATTTCGCCCCGAATTCCAGTTCACAAACCGCTGCGGCGCACGCGGGCTAAAATCCAGCCAGGGAGACGAGCAAATCGGGGCGAAGAGAAGTGGCCACTTACACCCGGTTGAAGAGGTACGCCTTGCCGTGCTTGGAGTGGAAGGACTGCAAGAAACGGAAACACGCAAATTCGCTGTCACATCCGCCATGGCGCCCGAGCAACAGCAAAGAAACAGGGGATTCGCGAGGGGAGGTGAGGTGACCTTGGAGATGATGTCTGCGGCGAGGCCGAGGTGCGTGCGGCAGAACTTGCAGCTGTAGGCGTTCCCGTCCAGGTGCATCAGGAAGAGCCGCCCCATCGCCTCCGCCTCCGACTCCGGCCGCTGTCGAATCCTCCAGCCCACGCGCGATCGATCGGGACACTCCAATCGCGATCGCCTCCGAGCCCGCCGCGGCCCTGCGTCGAGCCCGAGATTAGCGGGAGGATTGGCTCCGCTTTTGGGAGCTTGCTTCTGCGGTTGGGGCAGACAGAGGGAAGCAGGTAGCTCGCGAGATGGGGGATGGGAAGATTGGGAATGGTCGGGAAGGGATGAGAAGGTGGAGGAGTGAGAGTGAAGCGTGGGTGGGTGCGTCACACATGCCGGCCACTGCATCTGGCCACGTCAGCACTCCTGCTGCCCTACGGCTTTATTACCACATCGCGCCAACGACGGGCTCGCAAGTTGTCTGCTTCGCACCATCACATGGTTTTGAGTTTGACGTGTTTTAAATTTTCATGTCTATCAGAAGATGCTCTTTAGTTTTTACCAGCTAAGTTTTTTTTCAAATGCAAAAGGAAACAAAAAAGGAAATCCACAGAAAATCCATCTTCATATATTCTTAGCATGACTTGATCTTGTAGTAATAAGAAAAAAGATCAACTCCTCCAACACCACCATGACAAACTTGTGGAGGAATTGGAGACCGGTGAAATTTTCCAGCAAGAGAAAAAACCAAGACACTAGTCTTTTTTTTTTTTTGAACAAGCAAAGGGGCCAGAGGCACCAAATTTATTCAGCTCATGAACAGATTACAGCGTGTATTACAATGCCTTGGAAGACCTTGTTCTGAAGCAATATAGCAGTCGGACAAGGCATTCTAGCATGAGCCGAATTTTCACAACTAAAGATAGGCTCAGACATTGACTGCCTGATGGCCTGTTGTGCACAACTATGTGCTGCCTCATTTAAATCCCTGTTAATATGGTAAATCTTGGGCGATAGTGCCTTGGAGGCCTCCTTGTACTCAGCAATAAGATGTCGAATTTCCCAAAGAACTTGTGGGTCAGATGTTGTCTTGGTAGCAGCTTTGGCAAGAGATAAATTATCTGTGAGAAAAGTGACCTGCTGAAGTTTAAGAAGTACTGCGACCTTTGCACCGAGGAGAAGTGCACAAGATTCTGCTTGAAGTGTAGATGGCGTTGTCGTTGTGGAGGCCTGGATGAAAAATTTTGTGGTGCTCTGCTCCTCTTGGAATTGACAAAATATACCTAGTCCTGTAGTCAAGCTCCTTTCTCTTCCTGGAGATCTTCTCTTTTTCCATGCTGCATCCGAATACACTTTAGGTCCAGTTATGGCAAGATCAGACCTAATGGTATTCCCCGTGCTGGAGTGAGTTGCTGCATTGACTTGATCATTCGGTTGTACCTGCAAGTGAGATTCACTGAAATTGCACAGTTCCAAATTATTGTGAATTGCCTGAGCGTTAAGATTAATCTGGTAAGGCTCTCCCTTTTTCCTATCAAAGAGGCAATCATTCCTGGACTTCCAAATGCACCACATAAAAGTTAAAACATTTTGTATAGAAGCATGTGGGTGATTCATATTTAGCAAGTTCAGAAGAATTTGTGTCAATGAGTTGCAGTTTAGAGTGAGAATATCAGTACGAATGAACCAAGGAGAGTCGAACCAAGCAGCCCTAACAAAGTGACATGTGAAAAATAGATGGATGTCATCCTCCTCAAGTCCACACCTGCAACAAAGGGTACTTATATGTTTGGAGAACTTACCTGCTCGAGCTCCCGTTGGTATAGCCTTACGCAGAAACCGCCAAGCAAAAGCTTGTATTCTCGGTGTGATCTGTTTGTTGTGCCATACTTGATTGAGGAGCTTAATAGTAGCAGGAGGTACCCGCCTTGGCATAGGCTCCCCAAGCTCCTGTAGTCTCTGCAAACAAGCACGATATGCACTTTTCGAATTGCACTTTCCATTAGGGGTTAACTTCCAACACAAAATATCTTGATCTTGGGAATTAATAATTGGAGTCTCTCTGATGATTTGAGCTGTAAAATTTGTCGGAATAAAGTGTTAATGAGTTGATCGTTCCAAACCTGCTGATTGGGTAGCCAAAGGTCTTTGACTACCGCTGGATAAACAAAATTCGAGTTTTGAATTATCAAATCATCATAGATACCTTCCCAAGCTTGGCACCAGGGTGAGCTCCAGATTGAGATGTTGCCTTGGGTTATTTGATAGAAAGAATGGGTCCGTAGGAGAGGAAGAACCTTGAGGACAGAGGCCCAGAAAGCTGATTTTGGCACATTGGGCTTTGGGCACCAAATAGAGCAGTCATGGAAATATTTGGATTTCAGAATTTTGTGAAGAAGATCATCGGGATGGTCAGCGATTCGCCATGCAGCTGTGAGAATGAGTCCTTGATTCACGGCCTGAAAGTTTCGAATGCCTAAACCTCCCTCTTTTTTTGGAGTGCATATATCTTTCCAAGCCCTTAAGCAAAGCGCTCGGCTATTTGTTTCGTCTCTCACCCCAGTCCACCAGAAAGTTCGGATGATGGCTGTCAACTTGGCGATGAACTTTTTAGTGAAAAGGATATTGGACATGTAATAAACCGGAATGGAGGCGAAAACTGATTGAATAAGAGTGAGTCGAGCGGCGTGGGAGAGTTTGTCTGCCTTGCAAGTACTTAACTTGGATTTGAATTTGTCAAGCACAAAGTCGTAAGCTGAAGTCCTATCTTTGCCCGGGAGAATAAGAGGGTGACCGAGATGTATGAAAGAAGTATCGATATCTTGAACCGGGAAAATTTGCTTGATGACAGTTGCAGTATGAGGCTGAACATGCTTACTAGTCTTGCAAGGCCTGGTGACACACAGTGAGGTACACATCACCAAACTTTGGTTCGTCTTCAATTAATGTGGATCTCTATATTCGAGATTTCGGGAAATATTTGTTCTACACATATGCAGATTGATATCTCAAATGGATGGTCCATGAATCATGGTTACGATATGCCAACTGCAAAGATATCTCAACATTGTGATGGTATTTCCAGAGAGGATGCAATAATTTGTCGATTTTGTTCATCGATTAGCTATTTATGTTTCTGTCTACTATTGCAATGTACTTTTACTATGGTGAATTTTGTTTACAATGGAGTAGATTTTTTCTTGCAATTAGTTAACACCCTCTTTCGTCGTTTCTGGCTCCACCACTGTCTATAGTCACCGCTCCAACTTCCAAGGCCAAGTTACTAGGCCCATACACAAGCCAAAGCGGAGTAGGAAGATAACAAGTTGTGTATAAACATTCAACCATATCATTCATGCCTCCAACTCCTAGTGTATTTTCCACAAGGTTGATGGCATACCATCAGATTTGGACACTGGCTTGCCCCCTAGCCGTTCCTCATGGAAACTTGTTGCTAGGCATTTCCTATGTATCCAACTCTTTACATGAATCACTCCATTAACTTGACCTCTAGGAGTGAAAAGGACAATTTATGATTCATACACGGAGCCATAGTTTGTTACACGTATATAAGGTTGGAGTTAAGAAAAGCCGCTTCAAAATGTTGCTCACTGCACTTATTGTTGGATTCATGCTTCATTCAATGATTATCCCTAAGTAGGTAGTGTTACTTTGAAGAAACAAACAGTGCTATGTTCTAGAAGCCATGGTTGTAAATCAGGTTAAGCAACAACCACCATAGTGGAAATTCCAAAATACGAGGTATATTCCCATATACTATCTCTGAGAGAGATGCACCCATAGTTCAACATCAGTTAGTGGTATGCCGATAATCACATAGTGACAACCATTGCGACCAACACTAGGGATGCGGTTGAGCGAAAGAAGAGACTGATACGTCTCCGACGTATCGATAATTTCTTATGTTCCATGCCACATTATTGATGTTATCTACATGTTTTATGCACACTTTATGTCATATTCGTGCATTTTCTGGAACTAACCTATTAACAAGATGCCGAAGTGCCAGTTCCTGTTTTCTGCTGTTTTTGGTTTCAGAAATCCTAGTAACGAAATATTCTCGGAATCGGACGAAATCAACGCCCAAGTTCCTATTTTCACCGGAAGCATCCAGAACACCCGGGAAGGACCAGAGGGGGGGCACTGGGCCCCCAGACCATAGGCCGGCGCGGCCCAGGCCCTGGCCGCGCCGCCATATGGTGTGGTCGCCCCTTCGACCCTCTGACGCCGCCTCTTCGCCTATATAAAGCCCCTGGATCGAAAACCCTGATACGTACGACGAAAACCACATAAACCTTCCAGAGCCGCCGCCATCGCGAAGCCAAGATCTGGGGGACAGGAGTCTCTATTCCGGCACGCTGCCGGAACGGGGAAGTGCCCCCGGAAGGCTTCTCCATCGACACCGCTGCCATCTCCACCGCCATCTTCATCACCGCTGCTGCTCCCATGAGGAGGGAGTAGTTCTCCATCGAGGCTCGGGGCTGTCTGGTAGCTATGTGGTTCATCTCTCTCCTATGTGCTTCAATACAATAATCTCATGAGCTGCCTTACATGATTGAGATTCATATGATGATGCTTGTAATCTAGATGTCATTATGCTAGTCAAGTGAGTTTTACTTATGTGATCTCCGGAGACTCCTTGTCCCACGTGTGTAAAGGTGACAGTGTGTGCACAGTGTGGGTCTCTTAGGCTATATTTCACAGAATACTTATTCACTAATGAATGGCATAGTGAGGTGCTTATTTATATCTCTTTATGATTGCAATGTGCTTGTATCACAATTTATCTATGTGCTACTCTAGCAAAGTTATTAAAGTAGTTTTATTCCTCCTGCACGATGTAATGGTGACAGTGTGTGCATCCGTGTTAGTACTTGGTTTATGCTATGATCATGATCTCTTGTAGATTATGAAGTTAACTATTGCTATGATAGTATTGATGTGATCTATTCCTCCTACATATGCATGAAGGTGACAGTGTGCATGCTATGTTAGTACTTGGTTTAGTCTTTTGATCTATCTTACACTATAAGGTTACTTAAATATGAACATTTAATTGTGGAGCTTGTTAACTCCGGCATTGAGGGTTCGTGTAATCCTACGCAATGTGTTCATCATCCAACAAGAGTGTAGAGTATGCATTTATCTATTCTGTTATGTGATCAATGTTGAGAGTGTCCACTAGTGAAAGTGTAATCCCTAGGCCTTGTTCCTAAATCTTTGCGTTACTACGCTTGTTTCTTGTTTCTTTGTGTTACTACTGCTGCAATACTACCACCATCAACTACACGCCATAAGCTATTTTTACGCACCGTTGCTACTGCTCATACTTATTCATACCACCTGTATTTCACTATCTCTTCGCCGAACTAGTGCACCTATTAGGTGTGTTGGGGACACAAGAGACTTCTTGCTTTGTGGTTGCAGGGTTGCATGAGAGGGATATCTTTGACCTCTTCCTCCCTGAGTTCGATAAACCTTGGGTGATCCACTTAAGGGAAAACTTGCTGCTGTTCTACAAACCTCTGCTCTTGGAGGCCCAACACTGTCTACAGGAAAAGGAGGGGGAAGTAGACATCAGAGACCAATGCATTATTTATAGTATGCAAATCCTCATGCAAGTCCTCTGTCCAAATGGGTAAGGGTCCATGTCGAATAATTTTGGTCAATGGTTTAGTAAAAACAATGTAATTGTGAAGGTTTTTCATGTAATAACTAGAGAAAACCGTGAAATCCTTTGTCATTCTATAAACTGACAACCTCTAATGGTTGTGACCTTGCTCACACTAGTTACTACATCAACCCCCACTGAGGATGTGTCCAAGATAAACAATTAGTTGACGAGCGAAATCACACATTGAAAGTTTTAATTGCCACTTGTGTTCTGAATTGCCAAAACTTGTGCTAAGTGGTACACGTTAGGATGTCCTCAACGAATACCAAGAAGGATTTCCTAAGAATCGGTCCGAATGTAGTGTTTGGTGTCTTGCAAAGTTGTTGAAGCTGTTGTGTGACCAAACACAATTAATTCAAACTCTGAGAGTCTGTGATGCATTTGAAAAGTTCTTTTATACTCATAATTAGGTGCCAAATGCATGTGTGTTATCTTACTCTCACATTAAGTTTTTGGAACAAGTGCAACACAATCAATTCTCTAACAGCTTGCCCATGACATGTAATGGGTACATGCCCTTATCATGGGAGCATTGAGATGGCCATAATCAATCTGAAAGATCGAGATGTCGCCTAGAGGGGGGGTGAATAGGCAATTACAAACTCTTGCGGATTTGTCTTGTAAGAATGCGGAATTAAGCTATCATTTAGTTTACAAGCACGAACCCTAAATATGCTAAGCTCACCTAAGTGTAACAATAGCAACTAGAGCTAAGCAAGATAGGCACAAGATATATGTAGCACAAGTGATAGCAAGATATATGTACTTCAAGCACGATGGCTATCACAAGGAAAGAGAGCTCGGGTATAGAAATAACCGAGGCACGCGGAGACGAGGATGTATTCCCGTGTTCCCTTCCTTTGCAAGAAGGTACGTCACGTTTGGAGGAGTGGAGGTCCCACGAAGGATTCCCCGCGCCACGAAGGCTCACCCTATTCTCCGAACCACACCCACGAAAGATAATGGCCCTTTCCTTATGGTTAGCTTTTCCTCCGCTCCGAAGATGGCAAGCTCCACAACCACTTCACAAGCTCCACGAAGGAGAAGCCCGGGCCTCTTCACAATCTTCTTGAAGAGATCACCGGGGCACCAAGCAAGCCAACTAGGAGGTCTCCCTCCAACAGTAACAAGCTCACGGTCTCTCACTCGAACTAATCGTGGTGGAGAGCTCAACACTATGCAATGATGCAAAGCAAGAACACTAGAGGTGTTCAAGTCCTTCACACTCAAATCCCACCAAAGCAACGAATGCTAGGATGAGATTGGAGAGGAAGAACAAAGGGGAAAGTCAACCAAAGACTCCAAGATCTAGATCCCAAGAGATTCCCTCACTTAGAGAAAAAATGGTTTGGTGGAAGTGTAGATCTAGATCTCCTCTCTCAAATCCTCAAGAATGAGCAAGAATGGTTGGAGGAATCAAAGGGGAGAGCAAGTTCTTCAAAATGGAACAGTGGAGGAGAGAGAATGGGAAGAACTGCTCTAGCTCAAGGTGGAAGAAGGGTATTTATAGCTAAGGGGGGAATAAAACCGTTGGGGGAAAAACAGAGCAAATAGCAAGAAAAAACGGGCAGAAAAGGAGGCCCAGCCGGTTGCCAGGCCGGCCGACCGGGCGCCGAGGAGCCCAAAGCAGGGGGTCCGGCCGGGCCGGCCCAAAGAACCGGGGCGAGCAACAAGGCCGCATGGGGCGAAAATCGCCCGAGCCGCGCGAGAGGCAGGCCGCGTGGGCGGTGAGGCCCGGCCGGCGGAAGAGGGCCCGAGGCGGAACCCGGTCGGGCCGGAGGAGGCGCGGCAGGCCGGAGGCGGACTGGGCCTGAGGCCGGTTACAGGCCAAAATCCGGTCCGGTTGGCGCCGGTGCGGACCGGTGGGCCGGTGTGCGGCCCGACTGACCGTCGCCCGGCTGCCCCTCTTTTCTTTTTCTTCTTTTCTCCTTTTTCCTTTTCCTTTAATAACTAGTGCTCCCGAACTCCGATTCGAATGAAACCAATTTTGTTTGGAAGATAACAACAAATGCTATCCTATAGAAAGTGCAAACTCAAGAATCTGTAGAAGGGAATTTTATCATGAATATAAAAGGTAGAACCTTATATCATGAATAATCGGTAAAATCACCCAACCTCGAAAACGCAATAGAAGATGCATGCGAACTCCGTTTTCGATGAACTTGGGCTTGTTGTAAAGCTAGCAACAAGCTCAAGAACCTTACACATAGAAACACCAAGAAGCAATAAGGATATGCAAAGTATGCAAATGATTGAGCTCCCTAAGACGATGTGATCAAGTTACCCAACCGAAAGCCCCTCTTGATAGTGCGGCTATCTATCCTATAATCCGGTCTCCCAACAACCACCTTGAGACCGGTAAAAGGAAAACCTAGCAAGGCCATACCTTTGCCTTGCGCATCCCACTTGATCTTGATGATAACTCTTCAAGCTCTACACAAGCCGGAATGCCTCACTTGATCATTGTTGCTTTGTGAAGACTCACAAATGCTCCCCCATACACTATGATGGGAAAGCTTCATTGATGCATATCTTCACAAGTCCATTATCACCAAGTGGACGGCAAGCTTCAAGCATGTGATTCACTTGAGATGCTCATCTTGAACTTGCCCAACTCAACCTTGTATCTTCACATACTCACTTCAGATAGAGCATGGCTAATATTGAGTTCCACATAAGAACTCCATCTTCATTTCTTCTTCTTGATCATATCACACATATATATATATATAGATATATATATATATATATATATATATATATATATCTTCATATCGATGATCTTGATGCCAATACACAAGGTATACCTTTATCTTCATGGCATCCATACTTGAATCCAACACATGGAGTACAAGTAGTACCTATGGAATATTCCTTCATATAAACTCAATGAAAACATTAGTCCATAGGGGTTGTCATTAATTACCAAAACCACACATAGGGGCAATATACCCTTACAATCTCCCCCATTTTGGTAATTGATGACAAACACAATAAGAGGGTTTATGTAATGAATATTAGAAACAAGTACGCAACTTATCCGAGAATAAGTTGTATACAAGAGGTTGTATTTGATATGGTCAAGTAACACAAAGCTACTAGGCCATATCAAAACCGGCTCTACTCACACAACTACAACAAATGCAAGGGATGTGAGTAGAACCAATATATATAGAGCAAACTCCCCCACAATGTATGCACGTGTGATGAACATGAATTCATTGCATACATTGTCAAGATTAACCTTTGGGATAGTTTCCACTATATATATACAACCATGCAAGACATATAAATATGGAATGCATGAGAGGCAAAACACTTAAGCACAAACCAAACTTAAGTATAAAACCATTCCCTTAAACCCTCTAAACTTCTCCTCCATTGGCATCGATTGTCAAAATGGGTGAAAACTTTAGAAGGCCAATATAATGTGAGTTCCTCCCCAAAGTGTGCACTTCTCATAATTTGAGTGGAATCAAGTGCACATATCCAATGATGAATACTTAAAGGAAGTCAAACTATATTGAGGATCAAAGATTGCATAAAGATAACATGGTGAAGTGAGCTTCAACAAATAAAGCAAGCAATCAAAGATCCAATTGGACAAACAAAGATATCATGATAAGAGAGATATAGTGCTCTAAAAATAAGAAAGCTCCCCAAGGTTCGTGCACAATTTATAATGTTTGCATTTGAATAAAATATGCACAAACATGGAATCCTCACTCCCTATATATCATTTAGAACGCAACTAAGATAAAGAGAATATGCTTATCAAGAACAACTTTAGTCCAACAATTACGAGATATGAGTGCAAGAAGGAAAACAAATAAACCAAGCACTCATAAATCTCCTTTACCAACACCACTAAGAAACAAAAGAATAAAAGATGGTCGGCAAAGAACAAAGATATCAAGGTGATGGATTAACGCTCTTATGTATATAAGTTTCTAAAGTGGACAAATGATCCATAAAGAAACATGCACACACAAGAGGTTAACAAAATAGATAAGATATGATATCCAAGATGAAGTAATAACATATACCAAAGGATGTTTGCTTAAAAGCATATATAGCCTATGGCTCCACTTTTCACTTATGGTATATGAATGAACTTCAACCAAATAAAATCTCAAAAGCATCACAACTAACAATAAGGGAAGTAAAGCTAGTTGGAATGTTTTGAGAGAGGCAACAAGTATCACAAATATGGATTTATTTCGCAATTTTATCAAAATTGCACATAAGAGTTCTTTGAGGGATTGATATGCAATAAATTGCTAGAGGGAATATTTGGGATAGGTGAATCATATATATATTCCTATCATATGCATCTTCTCAAATTACTCAAATGTACAATAAGAAGTTTTCTTTAAAAAAAGGTTTTTTTTTCAAGAACCGCAATATTTTCGAAATAAATAATTTCATGCCAAGATACAACCTACAAGAGGTTGGATGCTATATGAGAGTGCATGAATAAGACACTTGTTACTGAGATAGCAATGGCATGATGTAGTAGATAAGATTTCATCGATCATCCTATCTTGACTCCAATTATCATATGGTGACAACACCTTCCTTATAGATGAGACAAGCCTCCATTGCATCTCCAATGTACCTAAAACATCATTCAAGTACATCTTGGTCCCCAAACTTATTGGGTCCACATGGTTAGACTAACCACAATATATAGGACACACTCCATATAAACATGTGCATATTTAGATGAAATTTGAATTTCATGCACATCTTAGCCATTTAGGATTTGATGGAGTATATCCTACATAATGGATCAAAAGAAAGCAAGCATGCTACAAGTATAAACAAATTACATATAAGCATGCACCAAAACTTTTAAAGATCCAAGAAAGATATACTTTGGACAAAACACCAAAAGAATTAAATAAGGCATAGAGGTGTCACAAAACAAATTTGTTGTCCAGATTATATCAAGGAAGCAAATCACAAAAGATTTGTTCAACAAAGTTCAACAAGTGAACTAAGAAGAAACCATTGAGCATAGAGGATGAAATAAAGCAAACATGCTCAAAGATCTATCTCATTCAAGCTAATAAAATATGTAAGAAGGAATGAGATAGCAAACTCCCCAAAAGAGCAAGGTTCGAACAAATAAACCAAACCCTCACTTTTCACAATGGCACAATGTACCGTAAAGAAAAGGTTGAAGGAGATATGCCCTCGAGGCAATAATAAAGTGGTTATTATTTATATCTTTATGTTTATGATAAATGTTTATATATCATGCTATAATTGTATTAACCGAAACATTAGTACATGTGTGATATGTAGACAACAAGAAGTCCCTAGTATGCCTCTTAAACTAGCTTGTTGATTAATGGATGATTAGTTTCATAATCATGAACATTGGATGTTATTAATAACAAGGTTATATCATTATATGAATGATGTAATGGACACACCCAATTAAGCGTAGCATAAGATCTCGTCATTAAGTTATTTGCTATAAGCTTTCGCTACATAGTTACCTAGTCCTTATGACCATGAGATCATGTAAATCACTTATACCGGAAAGGTACTTTGATTACACCAAACACCACTGCGTAAATGGGTGGCTATAAAGGTGGGATTAAGTATCCGGAAAGTATGAGTTGAGGCATATGGATCAACAGTGGGATTTGTCCATCCCGATGACGGATAGATATACTCTGGGCCCTCTCGGTGGAATGTCGTCTAATGTCTTGCAAGCATATGAATGAGTTCATAAGAGACCACATACCACAGTACGAGTAAAGAGTACTTGTCAGGAGACGAGGTTGAACAAGGTATAGAGTGATACCGAAGATCAAACCTCGGACAAGTAAAATATCGCGTGACAAAGGGAATTGGTATTATATGTGTATGGTTCATTCGATCACTAAAGTCATCGTTGAATATGTGGGAGCCATTATGGATCTCCAGATCCCGCTATTGGTTATTGGTCGGAGTAAGTAGTCAACCATGTCTGCATAGTTCACGAACCGTAGGGTGACACACTTAAAGTTGGATGTTGAAATGGTAGTACTTGAATATGGAATGGAGTTCGAATATTTGTTCGGAGTCCCGGATGAGATCCCGGACATCACGAGGAGTTCCAGAATGGTCCGGAGAATAAGATTCATATATAGGATGTCATTTTATGTGAATTAAAATGTCGCGGAAGGTTCTATGGAAGGTTCTAGAAGGTTCTAGAAAAGTCCGGAAGAAACCACCAAGGAAGGTGGAGTCCACATGGGACTCCACCTCCATGGCCGGCCAACCCTAGTGGGGGAGGAGTCCCAAGTGGACTCCCCCTTAGGGGGCCGGCCACCCCCCCATATGGGAGGTGGAACTCCCACCTCAAGTGGGAGTCCTAGCTTGGCTAGGTTTCCCCTCCATATGGAAGGTTTTTGGTTCGGGTCTTATTCGAAGACTTGGAGACCAACTCTTGGGGATCCACCTATATAATGAGGGGCCAAGGGAGGGGGCCGGCCACCCCATGACCACAAGCTGGCCGCCCCATTGAAGTGGTCGGCCACCCCCTCCCAAACCCTAGCCGCCCCCCTCTCCTCCATATCTTCAGCGTAGCTTTAGCGAAGCTCCGCCGGAGTTCTCCACCGCCACCGACACCACGCCGTCGTGCTGTCGGATTCAAGAGGAGCTACTACTTCCGCTGCCCGCTGGAACCGGAGGTGGATGTCGTCTTCATCAACAACCGAACGTGTGACCGAGTACGGAGGTGCTGCCCGTTCGTGGCGCCGGAACCGATCGTGATCAAGATCTTCTACGCGCTTTTGCAAGCGGCAAGTGAACGTCTACCGCAGCAACAAGAGCCTCCTCTTGTAGGCTTTGGAATCTCTTCAAGGGTGAGACTCGATACCCCCTCGTTGCTACCGTCTTCTAGATTGCATCTTGGCTTGGATTGCGTGTTCGCGGTAGGAAATTTTTTGTTTTCTATGCAACGTTATCCTACAGTGGTATCAGAGCCGTGTCTATGCATAGATGGTTGCACGAGTAGAACACAATGGTTTTGTGGGCGTTGATGCTCTTGTTATCTTTAGTTTGAGTACTTTGCATCTTTGTGGCATAGTGGGATGAAGCGGCTCGGACTAACTTTACATGACCGCGTTCATGAGACTTGTTCCTCGTTCGACATGCAACTTGTATTGCATAAGAGGCTTTGCGGGTGTTTGTCTCTCCTACTATAGTGAAGATTCAATTTACTCTTCTATTGAAAACATTAGTATCAACATTGTGGTTCATGTTCGTAGGTAGATTAGATCTCTCTCGAAAACCCTAAACCACGTAAAATATGCAAACCAAATTAGAGACGTCTAACTTGTTTTTGCAGGGTTTGGTGATGTGATATGGCAATAATGTGATGATGAATATGTATGAGATGATCATTATTGTATTGTGGCAACCGCGGGGAGCCTTATGGTTGTCTTTAAATTTCATGTTGAGTAGTATTTCAAAGTAGTTGTAATAGTTGCTACATGGAGGACAATCATGAAGACGGCGCCATTGACCTTGACGCTACGCCGACGATGATGGAGATCATGCCCGGAGATGATGGAGATCATGTCCGTGCTTTGGAGATGAAGATCAAAGGCGCAAAGACAAAAGGGCCATATCATATCACATATGAACTGCATGTGATGTTAATCCTTTTATGCATCTTATTTTGCTTAGATCGCGACGGTAGCATTATAAGATGATCCCTAACTAAAATCTCAAGATAATAAAGTGTTCATCCTTAGTAGCACCGTTGCCAAGACTTGTCGTTTCGAAGCATCTCGTGATGATCGGGTGTGATAGAATCAACAAGTGCATACAACGGGTGCAAGACGATTTGCACATGCGGATACTAAGGTGGCCTTGACGAGCCTAGCATGTACAGACATGGTCTCGGAACACGTGATACCGAAAGGTAGAGCATGAATCATATGGTTGATATGATGAACACTTTGAGTGTTCGCCATTGAAATCACACCTTGTCTCGTGATGATCGGACATAGGTGCGGTGGATTTGGTTCGTGTGATCACTAAGACAATGCGAGGGATATTGTTTTGAGTGGGAGTTCACCTAGATTTTTAATTATGTTGAATTAAAATTTGAACTCAATTTGTCATAAACTTAGTCTAAACTTTTGCAAATATATGTTGTAGAGATGGCGTCCCCAATCAATTTTAATCAGTTCCTAGAGAAAGAGAAACTTAAGAGCAACGGTAGCAACTTCACCGACTGGTTCCGTCATGTGAGGATCTTCCTCTCTGGCGGAAATCTGCAATATGTGCTTGATGCACCGCTAGGTGACCCTCTGTGAACCGAAACCGATGAAGTAAAAGCTGTTTACGAGACTCGGAAAATTCGGTACTCTCAAGTTCGGTGTGCCATCTGTGCGATCTGGAATCCGATCTTCAAAAACGTTTTGAGCACCACGATCCTCATGAGTTGATGAAAGAGCTGAAAGCTATTTTCGAGACTCATGCGGCCGTGGAATGCTATGAAGCATCGAAACAATTCTTCAGCTGCATGATGGAAGAAGGCAGCTCCGTTAGTGAGCACATGCTCGCCATGACCGGGCATGCGAAGAAACTCGATGACTTGGGAATAGTGATTCCTAACAGATCGGGGATTAATCGTGTCCTTCAATCAACGCCACCAAGTTACAAGAACTTTGTGATGAACTACAATATGCAGAACATGAACAAGGAGTTACACGAACTCTTTGGCATGCTAAAAGCTGCTGAGATTGAGATCAAGAAAGAGCACCAAGTGTTGATGGTCAACAAGACCACCGGTTTCAAGAAAGCAGGGGCAAGTCTAAGGGAAAATTCAAGAAGGGTGGCAAGAAAGCTGCCACGCCTCCTATGAAACCTAAGAACGGCCCTAAGCACGATCTTGAGTGCTATTACGCAAGGAGAAGGGACACTTTGGAAGCGTAATTGCTCCAAGTATCCGGCTGATCCGAAGAGCGGCCTTGTCAAGAAGAAGAAAGAAGGTATATCTGATATACATGTTATAGATGTTTATCTCACTGGTTCTCGTTCTAGTACACGGGTATTTGATCTGGGTTCGGTTGCTCATATCTGTAACTCGAAACAGGAACTAAAGAATAAACGAAGACTACTGAAAGATGAAGTGACGATGCGCGTTGGGAATGGATCCAAAGTCGATGTGATCGCTGTCGGCACACTTCCTCACATCTACCTTCGGGATTAGTTTTAAGCCTAAATAATTGTTATTTTGTACCCGCGTTGAGCATGAACATTATATCTGGATCTGGTTTAATGCAAGACGGTTATTCATTCAAGTCTGAGAATAATGGTTGTTCTATTTTTATGAATAATATCTTTTATGGTCGAGCACCACAAAAGAATGGCTTATTTCTGTTAGATCTCGATAGTAGTGATATGCATATACATAACATTGATGCTAAGCGAATTAAATTGAATGATAATTCTACTTCTATGTGTAATCGCTGTCTTGGTCATATTGGAGTGAAACGCATGAAGAAACTCCATCGATGGATTACTTGAATCACTTGACTTTGAGTCACTTGATAGATGCGAAGCATGTCTAATGGGAAAAATGACAAAGACTCCATTTTACGGTATGATGGAGCGAGCCTGCGACTTATTGGAAATCATACATACCGATGTATGCGGACCAATGAGCGTAGCATCGCGCGGTGGTTATCGTTATGTTCTAACCTTCACAGATGATTTGAGTAGATATGGGTATATCTATTTCATGAAACATAAATCCGAAACTTTCGAGAAGTTTAAGGAATTTCAAAGTGAAGTAGAAAATCAACGTAACAAGAAGATTAAATTTCTACGATCTGATCGTGGAGGTGAATATCTGAGTTATGAGTTTGGCATGCATTTAAAGAAATGCGGAATACTTTCACAATTGACACCGCCGGGAACACCACAACGAAACGGTGTGTCCGAACATCGTAATCGAACTCTCTTAGATATGGTTCGTTCTATGATGTCTCTTACTGATTTGCCGTTATCATTTTGGAGTTATGCATTAGAGACAGCCGCATTCACTTTAAATAGAGCACCATCAAAATCCGTAGAAACGACACCGTATGAATTATGGTTTAATAAGAAACCTAAGTGTCGTTCTGAAAGTTTGGGGTTGCGAAGCCTATGTAAAGAAGTTACAACCGGACAAGCTAGAACCCAAAGCGGAGAAATGCGTCTTCATAGGATACCCTAAGGAAACTATAGGGTATACTTTCTATCACAAATCCGAAGGCAAAATCTTTGTTGCTAAGAACGGAACCTTTCTTGAGAAAGAATTTCTCACTAAAGAAGTGATTTGGAAGAAAAGTAGAACTTCGATGAGATTGATGAATCTATACTCGTTGATCGAGTAGCGCGATCTGGAAGTTGTACCAGATCGCCTACACCGGCAATGAGGAAGCTAATGATAATGATCATGAAACTTCGAACGAGGAAACTCTGAACCTCGCAGATCGACAAGGGAACGTACCACTCTGATTGGTATGATCCTTGTCTAAATGTCATGATTGTGGTTAACAATGATGAGGACCTATGACGTATGAAGAAGGCGATGATGAGCCCAGATTCCAACAAATGGCAAGAAGCCATGAAATCCGAAATGGGATCCATGTATGATAACAAAGTATGGACTTTGGTAGACTTACGATAGCCGAAAGGCTGTCGAGAATAAATGGATCTTCAAGAGAAAAACAGATGCTGATGGTAATATTACTGTCTATAAAGCTCGACTTGTCGCAAAGGGTTTCCGACAAATTCAAGGAGTTGACTACGATGAGACTTTCTCACCTGTAGCAAAGCTAAAATCTGTAAGGATTTTGTTAGCAATAGCTGCATTTTTCGATTATGAGATTTGGCAGATGGATGTCAAAACAGCGTTCCTTAATGGAGACATTGAGGAAGAGTTGTATATGGTACAACCCAAAGGTTTTGTCGATCCTAAAAATGCTGACAAAGTATGCAAACTTCAGCGTTCAATCTATGGACTGAAGCAAGCATCAAGAAGTTGGAACCGACGCTTTGATAAGGTGATCAAAGACTTCGGGTTTATACAGTGTCATGGAGAGGCCTGTATTTACAAGAAAGTGAGTGGGAGCTCTGTAGCATTCCTGATATTATATGTAGATGACATATTGTTGATCGGGAATGATATAGAACTATTAAGCAGTGTTAAAGGTTATTTGAATAATAGTTTTTCAATGAAAGACCTTGGTGAAGCATCATATATATTAGGCATCAAGATTTATAGAGATAGATCAAGACGCCTAATAGGGCTATCACAGAGTACATATCTGGACAAGATTCTAAAGAAGTTTAGAATGGACGAAAGTAAGAAAGGGTTCTTACCTATGTTACTGTGCAAAGTCTTGAGTAAGACTCAAGGACCGGCTACTACGAGAAGAAAGAGAAAGGATGAGTAAAATCCCTATGCCTCGGCGATGGGATCTATCATGTATGCCATGCTATGTACTAGACCGGATATAGCACATGCCGTTAGTTTGACTAGCGAGATATCAAAGTGATCCAGGAATGGAACAACGGACAGCGGTCAAGAATATCCTGAAGTACTTGAAAAGAACTAAGGATATGTTTCTTTGTTATGGAGGTGACCAAGAGCTCGTTGTAAGTGGTTACACCAATGCAAGTTGGAACACTGATCCTGATGACTCTAAGTCACAGTCTGGGTATGTGTTTATATTGAATGTTGCTGCAGTCAGCTGGGCAAGCTCGAAGCAGTGCACGGTGGCGAAGTCTTCAACAGAATCAGAGTACATAGCGGCTTCAGAGGCTTCATCGAAGCGGTATGGATGAAGAGGTTCATTGTAGAGCTCGGTGTGGTTCCTAGTGCATTGGACCCATTAATCATGTCTTTGTGATAACATGGGTGCCATCGCCAATGCACAAGAGCCAAGGTCACACAAGAGGCTGAAGCATATCAAGCTGCGTTACCACTCGATTCGCGAATACATCGAAGATGGAGAAGTAAAGATTTGCAAAGTACACACTGATCTGAATGTAGCAGATCCATTGACTAAAGCTCTCCCTAGGGCAAAGCATGACCAACACCAGAATGCCATGGGTGTTAGGTATATTACAATGTAATCTAGATTATTGACTCTAGTGCAAGTGGGAGACTGAAGGAGATATGCCCTAGAGGCAATAATAAAGTGGTTATTATTTATATCTTTATGTTTATGATAAATGTTTATATATCATGCTATAATTGTATTAACCGAAACATTAGTACATGTGTGATATGTAGACAACAAGAAGTCCCTAGTATGCCTCTTAAACTAGCTTGTTGATTAATGGATGATTAGTTTCATAATCATGAACATTGGATGTTATTAATAACAAGGTTATATCATTATATGAATGATGTAATGGACACACCCAATTAAGCGTAGCATAAGATCTCGTCATTAAGTTATTTGCTATAAGCTTTCGATACATAGTTACCTAGTCCTTATGACCATGAGATCATGTAAATCACTTATACCGGAAAGGTACTTTGATTACACCAAACACCCTTTAACGTAAATGGGTGGCTATAAAGGTGGGATTAAGTATCCGGAAAGTATGAGTTGAGGCATATGGATCAACAGTGGGATTTGTCCATCCCGATGATGGATAGATATACTCTGGGCCCTCTCGGTGGAATGTCGTCTAATGTCTTGCAAGCATATGAATGAGTTCATAAGAGTCCACATATCACAGTACGAGTAAAGAGTACTTGTCAGGAGACGAGGTTGAACAAGGTATAGAGTGATACCGAAGATCAAACCTCGGACAAGTAAAATATCGCGTGACAAAGGGAATTGGTATTATATGTGTATGGTTCATTCGATCACTAAAGTCATCGTTGAATATGTGGGAGCCATTATGGATCTCCAGATCCCGCTATTGGTTATTGGTCGGAGTAAGTACTCAACCATGTCCGCATAGTTCACGAACCGTAGGGTGACACACTTAAAGTTGGATGTTGAAATGGTAGTACTTGAATATGGAATGGAGTTCGAATATTTGTTCGGAGTCCCGGATGAGATCCCGGACATCACGAGGAGTTCCGGAATGGTCCGGAGAATAAGATTCATATATAGGATGTCATTTTATGTGAATTAAAATGTCGCGGAAGGTTCTATGGAAGGTTCTAGAAGGTTCTAGAAAAGTCCGGAAGAAACCACCAAGGAAGGTGGAGTCCACATGGGACTCCACCTCCATGGCCGGCCAACCCTAGTGGGGGAGGAGTCCCAAGTGGACTCCCCCTTAGGGGGCCGGCCACCCCCCCATATGGGAGGTGGAACTCCCACCTCAAGTGGGAGTCCTAGCTTGGCTAGGTTTCCCCTCCATATGGAAGGTTTTTGGTTCGGGTCTTATTCGAAGACTTGGAGACCAACTCTTGGGGATCCACCTATATAATGAGGGGCCAAGGGAGGGGGCCGGCCACCCCATGACCACAAGCTGGACGCCCCATTGAAGTGGCCGGCCACCCCCTCCCAAACCCTAGCCGCCCCCCTCTCCTCCATATCTTCCGCGTAGCTTTAGCGAAGCTCCGCCGGAGTTCTCCACCGCCACCGACACCACGCCGTCGTGCTGTCGGATTCAAGAGGAGCTACTACTTCCGCTGCCCGCTGGAACGGGAGGTGGACGTCGTCTTCATCAACAACCGAACGTGTGACCGAGTACGGAGGTGCTGCCCGTTCGTGGCGCCGGAACCGATCGTGATCAAGATCTTCTACGCGCTTTTGCAAGCGGCAAGTGAACGTCTACCGCAGCAACAAGAGCCTCCTCTTGTAGGCTTTGGAATCTCTTCAAGGGTGATACTCGATACCCCCTCGTTGCTACCGTCTTCTAGGTTGCATCTTGGCTTGGATTGCGTGTTCGCGGTAGGAAATTTTTTGTTTTCTATGCAACATTATCCTACAAAGGTATGTATTCCAAAACAAACACTTGATATGAATCAAGAGGATTTATCAAAATATTTTTCAAAGGGACAAGGAAGACATATGGGAGCAACAAAGGTTTCTTGGAAATAAAATAAGGAAGTAAGAAACAATCCAAGGTGAAGATGATCCAAAAATTCAACCACATACAAGGTTATCAATTGTCAAAGACAATGAGTATATTGGAAATAATTTCCGGTGGAGTATTGACAATGATAGTAAGGATCAACTTCACAATAAAAGGCATAGGATAAGTATATAGAATTAAACACTATGCACGGATGAAGATTCTTGATAACTTCAACTAGTCAAACAATCACGCACGGCAATGATTAGAATAACTTGAAGCAAACAGTGTCCCAAATAAGATATAGAGATATGTATTTGAGGAAAAACCGCACCAAGAATTTCTTATTCAAACAAGAACCCACAAGATGAGGAGTAAAATATTTTTATTAGGAATGGATCTTGTTTGAGCAAACATGCCACCTAGGAACAAGATAATTAAGAGCATCAACTCTAAGTGGCATAACCTCATATGTTCACATTTTCTAGGCTTGTGATATGTACAAAACATATTACTCCCCCATAGTGTGATAAAACATTTCTTCTAAACAAGAGACAACTAAAATTTGACTAGAGATGATTAATGGACATTAGAATTTGAATTTCTCATGAGTACGACACACCACATAGTGACTAGATAATCTTGCAATATCAATACTAAGTGGTGGTACACATATACCCACACTTTATAGAAGGAGAGATGCACAAAGCATATCACTCCCCCAAAATGGGATGTTCCATTAATAACTCAAAGAGAGCCAAATAAGATATCATCAAGATGCATTAGGCTCCAAAACAATACACAAGTATATGATGAGTCAAACAAACATACTTGAATACACAAGATAGGTAAGTAAGACACAACACATACACACAAATATTTGGTACAAAACCAAACATGCAAAGGGGCAAGTAACTTACAATAAATATGATGAGTTGAAGTATAAGTTACCGCAAAGAGGAACATTGGATATAAGATATAGATGATAATCCATATGACTTGGCTTGGTAAAAATATAATATATGAAGATCCCTTAATTCTTCATGAAGTAGCCAAGTCTCCAATGCCCTCCACTTGTACCTATTGATCAAGTTTGAGATTGTTGGTCCCCAACCAAGTTGGGTCCGAAGAGGTTAGTCACAATAGGCTTGGCAACCCAAATGGTTCTTTTCTTGAAACCACTTTGAGTTCCAACAAACTTGGCAAACACATTGCCATCCTTATCCTTCCCTAGAGAATAATCATTATCAACAATTATAGGGTTAGATAAGGTACCACCTAAGCAAGAAGAAGCAAAGTGCCCCTTCTCACGACATAAGTAGCAAGTGTTTCCCTTTATCTTCTTTATTGATTTCTTCTCTTGGGGAACAATATCTTGATTCTTCTTGGGAAGTGACCTATCTTCAACTTGAGGTCGAGCATGAGCTTGACCTTGACCTTGTGGCTGTTTCCCTTGTTGTTTCTCACTCAAGTGCTTCTTCTTCTTCAATGGGCATGATCTAACATGATGCCCTTCAACCTTGCACTTGAAGCAAACCAACTTGGCCGGATCATCGACTTTATCTTGGCCCTTCTCCTTGTTGCTCTTGCTCTTGGACTTGTTCTTGTTATTGGAGTTGAATCCAAGTCCACTCTTGTCATTGGGGGATTGTTGCACACTTATCATCTTGTCAAGTGCGGATTTCCCTTCATGATGCTTTTCTAAGTCTTTCTTCAAAGAAAGGACTTGGACCTCGAGCTCTTTTATTTCCTCTACATGGTTAGTAGAAATACAAGTACTAGAGGAAGTAGAAGCTTCATTGTTAGAGCAACAAGGCAAAGTGAGTAATCCAACACAAGGTGTATCACTAGTTTGACTAGATGGATTACAAGGACTAGCACATGACAATATAGCATTTGTAGTAGAGATTGTGCTAACATCCATATGAGGCTCACAAGATGTTACCTTAGTGATACTTGCCTCATGAGCTAATTTTAGCCCATCATAGGAAATTAGAAGATCATCATGAGAGCTTGAGAGCTTTTTATGACTTTCTTCCAATTCCCTATAATTGCTAGTTAGCAACTCAAGTTGAGCCCTTAGCTCAACATTCTCCTCTAAGGTAGATGCTTCACAAGAATTAGAGTTAGTAGCACAAGCATCAACAATAGTTTTCTCATTTTCATGCATATAGGATTCAATTTTTTGTGTAAGCATAAAACAAGTATGCTTCTCATATTTTAGCTCATGCTTGAGGAGAGTGAATCTCATTTCCTCATTTTCAACATGGGACTCCAACTCCACTATGGTTTCCCTATATTTATTCAAGGTATCCATAGAGTGTTCGAGATTAGCACGGGCTTCATTATTACCATGAAGAGAAGCATATACCATTGCCATATTATGCACCAAGGTATTATATTCTTCATCATTATCATCATCATCATTCTCATCATTAGAGGATGTGTTAGGAGTCAAAGTAGGAGATACCTTTGATCCTTTTGCCATAAGGCACATGTGCAAACCGGAGAATGAAGATGAAGATATTCTTGAATCCTCATTTGAAATCGTGTCTTGATACATAGAGTGTTCGGTTTCCTCTACATTGTTAGTCAACAACCAACTAGAGGAAATAGAAGCATTTTGATTATGGGAACAAGATAAGGTAAGCATATCATCATGAGATCTATGTAAGCAATTTACACATGATATGCAAGGACTATCAACACAAGCATGTAGATTATTTTCAATGCTAGATGTGTTTAAGTCCAAAGAGGAAGCATTGCAATGGGATAGAGATGAAGAATCATCACTATTGAGCACAACATCAATATTGCAATTTTCCTCACCACTCATCATATCATTACCTCGTGTCTTGCTACACGTTGGTGAAGTGGAAGAAGATGATAACTCATCACGACCGGAGGTGGAAGCAACTTGGAGCTCTTCATGATGTGAAGCGGAAGAGAGCTCCTCGGAGTCACCACCAACCAATTTAGAAGTGGATCCACCAAACATTTCCTTAAGCTTGATCCACATCTCATGAGACGATTTTCGCTTTATATATATCAAGAACCTACGAAAATCGGGTCTCAAGGAAAATAAAAGCTCATTAGATACTTGAGCTTCAAGATGTAAGTTTTTCTCATCCTCTAAAGATAGATTTTGAGAATCCATCGGAGGAGAAAAACCGACATCTAGAAATTGCTCTATATGTGGACACAAGGTCCGAAGATGACAAAGCAAGCAATTTCTCCACAAAAGATAATTTGTGCCATTAAAGACAATTGTGTCATTGTGCACTATACTAGCCGATATCTTTACTCTCAAGGCGGTGAAGCCTTAAACAAGGAGAGACCTTGCTCTGATACCAATTGAAAGATCGAGATGTCGCCTAGAGGGGGGTGAATAGGCAATTACAAACTCTTGCGGATTTGTCTTGTAAGAATGCGGAATTAAGCTATCGTTTAGTTTACAAGCACAAACCCTAAATATGCTAAGCTCAACTAAGTGTAACAATAGCAACTAGAGCTAAGCAAGATAGGCACAAGATATATGTAGCACAAGTGATAGCAAGATATATGTACTTCAAGCACGATGGCTATCACAAGGAAAGAGAGCTCGGGTATAGAAATAACCGAGGCACGCAGAGACGAGGATGTATTCCCGTGTTCCCTTCCTTTGTAAGAAGGTACGTCACGTATGGAGGAGTGGAGGTCCCACGAAGGATTCCCCACGCCACGAAGGCTCACCCTATTCTCCGAACCACACCCACGAAGGATAATGGCCCTTTCCTTATGGTTAGCTTTTCCTCCGCTCCGGAGATGGCAAGCTCCACAACCACTTCACAAGCTCCACGAAGGAGAAGCCCGGGACTCTTCACAATCTTCTTGAAGAGATCACCGGGGCACCAAGCAAGCCAACTAGGAGGTCTCCCTCCAAGAGTAACAAGCTCACGGTCTCTCACTCGAACTAATCATGGTGGAGAGCTCAACACTATGCAATGATGCAAAGCAAGAACACTAGAGGTGTTCAAGTCCTTCACACTCAAATCCCACCAAAGCAACGAATGCTAGGATGAGATTGGAGAGGAAGAACAAAGGGGAATGTCAACCAAAGACTCCAAGATCTAGATCCCAAGAGATTCCCTCACTTAGAGAAGAAATGGTTTGGTGGAAGTGTAGATCTAGATCTCCTCTCTCAAATCCTCAAGAATGAGCAAGAATGGTTGGAGGAATCAAAGGGGAGAGCAAGTTCTTCAAAATGGAACAATGGAGGAGAGAGAATGGGAAGAACTGCTCTAGCTCAAGGTGGAAGAAGGGTATTTATAGCTAAGGGGGGAATAAAACCGTTGGGGAAAAACAGAGCAAATAGCAAGAAAAAACGGGCAGAAAAGGAGGCCCAGCCGGTTGCCAGGCCGGCCGACTGGACTGGGCGCTGAGGAGCCCAGCAGAGGGTCCGGCCGGGCCGGCCCAGCAACCGGGGCTGAGCAGCGCGCCGCATGGGGCGGAAAATCGCCCAGGCCTCGCGGGGGGAGGCAGGCCGCGTGGGCGGTGAGGCCCAGCCGGCGGAAAGAGGGCCCAGGGCGGAACCCGGTCGGGCCGGAGGAGGCGCCGGGCAGGCCGGAGGCGGACCGGGCCCGAGGCCGGTTACAGGCCAAAATCCGGTCCGGTTGGCGCCCGGTGCGGACCGGCTGACCGGTCGCCCAGCCGGCTGCCCCTCTTTTTCTTTTTCTTCTTTTCTCCTTTTTCCTTTTCCTTTAATAACTAGTGCTCCCGAACTCCGATTCGAATGAAACCAATTTTGTTTGGAAGATAACAACAAATGCTATCCTATAGAAAGTGCAAACTCAAGAATCTGTAGAAGGGAATTTTATCATGAATATAAAAGGTAGAACCTTATATCATGAATAACCGGTAAAATCACCCAACCTCGAAAACGCAATAGAAGATGCATGCGAACTCCGTTTTCGATGAACTTGGGCTTGTTGTAAAGCTAGCAACAAGCTCAAGAACCTTACACATAGAAACACCAAGAAGCAATAAGGATATGCAAAGTATGCAAATGATTGAGCTCCCTAAGACGATGTGATCAAGTTACCCAACCGAAAGCCCCTCTTGATAGTGCGGCTATCTATCCTATAATCCCGTCTCCCAACAACCACCTTGAGACCGGTAAAAGGAAAACCTAGCAAGGCCATACCTTTGCCTTGCGCATCCCGCTTGATCTTGATGATAACTCTTCAAGCTCTACACAAGCCGGAATGCCTCACTTGATCATTGTTGCTTTGTGAAGACTCACAAATGCTCCCCCATACACTATGATGGGAAAGCTTCATTGATGCATATCTTCACAAGTCCATTATCACCAAGTGGACGGCAAGCTTCAAGCATGTGATTCACTTGAGATGCTCATCTTGAACTTGCCCAACTCAACCTTGTATCTTCACATACTCACTTAAGATAGAGCATGGCTAATATTGAGTTCCACATAAGAACTCCATCTTAATTTCTTCTTCTTGATCATATCACATATATATATATATCTTCATATCGATGATCTTGATGCCAATACACAAGGTATACCTTTATCTTCATGGCATCCATACTTGAATCCAACACATGGAGTACAAGTAGTACCTATGGAATATTCCTTCATATAAAATCAATGAAAACATTAGTCCATAGGGGTTGTCATTAATTACCAAAACCACACATAGGGGCAATATACCCTTACACAATCACCATAACCTAAGAGTTTTTTCTACAGAAGAATGACATGAGAGATAAAATACGTTGTCATTTTGGTGTATGATACCCATTGTCAACACTTCAATAACTTGGTATTCAGCTTCATCCCTCAAATCTAGTGCATATTAATTTCATCCCTCAAATTTGGTGCAAAACTATATGTCATGGTAAATGGTCCAGTTTTGGGTGCCCGACGCGTAGTATGATAATAGTAACACTAAGTGTCAAGTATGTTGGATGAGAAAATATATAACTGAAAGTGCATGGAGCCTCCATGTGCGGTTTTGGTAATTAATGATAATCTATATGGACTAATGTTTGCATTGAGTTATATTTGTAAGATTTTTCCATAGGACCATTTGTTGGCTAATGAGTGAATTTATATAGTGTTTTATGCCTACCTTTTGTTTATAAACTCCCTCATCACATGCTCCATCTAGTGAGAATTATGTCCATTATGCAAGATTACTTTTTTCCATTCATTTTCATGCGAGGTTTGCACAACTAGTAGTTTTATTAGGATTTTATTACTTTTATTTGTATCTAGTGTGTGTGTATAGGTATTCTAGACATTTATGAAAACGATGAAAGGAGCTAAGAGCATCTCCAGTCGCGTCCCCCAAAGCGTCCCCCAAAGGGATTTGGGGCGCGCCGGACAGAAAATGCGTTCCAGCCGCGTCCCCCAAAGCCCTTTTTTGTCCGGCGCGCCCCTATACGGTGTCCGGCGCGCCCCTATACGGTGTCCGGCGCCCCGAGCCCGTCCCCATCCCACAGGGGACGCTCCGGGGACGCCGGACACAATGAAAAGCGAGGCCAACCGACGCGGGGCCGACCCGTCAGCGGCATAGGGAAAATTCGTCTCACACTCCCGCCAAATCCCGCCGCTCCCGCCAAATCGCGCCTATACCGCCGCGCACAGGCCTCCCAAAACATATCCCGCCGCCGATTCATTTCTCCTATCCCGCCGATTTCTTTCTCCCTCCCGCCGTCCACCCGCCGCCGCTACCCTCTCCCCATTCCATGGCGCCGCCGACAGCCCCCAAAAAGATGGCGAAGAAAGCGGCCAAGAAGCCGCCGGGCAATGCGACGATAGGGGCGAAAGCGCCGTTCGCGAAGCCGCGGAAGGCGCCGGCTGCGAAGAAGAAGCCTGAAGGAATGACCGAAGATCAATGGCAGCAAGATTGCCTGTGCCGGAAGCTATCGACGGCGGAGCGGAAAGGACGGAGGGCTGTGGAGCTGGAGAAGAAGGCTCAGGCGGCGCGCCAGCACCAGCACGTAATGGCCGGGTGTATCGCCGCCACCAACGCGAGCCCATGGAGTACGTCCATGCCGGTGTACGTTCCCGGAGTGATCTCTCCGTCGCAAGCCGCCTTCTACAACGACGGCCCCTCCGCCACTCCCGGGTGCGTGACGCCTAACTTGTCGCCGCACTACCAGGATGCGCTGCCGCACAGCGGCTTCAACCCCAACAACCTCTACTCCCCGGCGTACGAGCAGCGCGAGCCAGGACCCGGTCCGGACGGCGACCCTTTCACCGGCCGCAGGGGTCCGCTCGAATACGACGGCGCCGGTGCTGAGGAGGACGACGGGGTTGAGGAGGAGGACGACGAGGAAGAGGAGGGGTGGAGGACGACGAGGAGGACGACGATGAGGACGAAGAGGGCGGCGACGAAGAGGACGACGAGGGTGCTGGTGACGATGATCTCGTGGAGGTAGACGCGGACGGCGTGAGGACGAAGAAGAAGAAGAAGAAGAAGGCGTCGGGCACATGAGGCCCGAAGTGGACGCCTCTGGAAGATCTTTGTCTGTGCGAGTCGTGGGCGACGGTGAGCCATGACTCCATCATCGGCGCCAACCAAAAAGGCGGGAAGTATTGGGCGAGGATCAAGGCCGAGTTCGATGAGCGCAAGCTCATCAACAGCGACTACCAGAAAGTGACAATGAAGAGGAGCCAAAAGGCAATGTCGACGCGATGGGCCATCATCCAGGCGTCGGTGAACTCCTTCCATGGGTACCATCACGACTTAGAGACCAGAGGCGACAGCGGCGCCGACGTCGCCCAACTGGTACGACTGTTTCTTCCATAATCCGTAGCGCCCACATTGTGTTCGATGAAATGACTCTGCTTCCTTTGGTTAGTTTGATCGGGCCATGGATTTGTACGCCAAGAACTCGGAAGGTCACAAGTCTTTCGTGCTCATGCATTGCTATGGCAAGCTCAAAATGAATGAGAAATGGCGGCTGACGCGCTTGTCGCTGTCCAAGGGGAAGGACGCCATTGATCTGGACGCGCCGCTGGCAACTGATGCGTGTGGTTGGCACGTCCGTTGGGAACCCCAAGAGGAAGGTGTGATGCGCACAGCGGCAAGTTTCCCTCAGTAAGAAACCAAGGTTTAATCGGACCAGTAGGAGTCAAGAAGCACGTTGAAGGTTGATGGCGGCGAGATGTAGTGCGGCGCAACACCAGTGATTCCGGCGCCAACGTGGACCCTGCACAACACAACCAAAGTACTTTGCCCCAACGAAACAGTGAGGTTGTCAATCTCACCGGCTTGCTGTAACAAAGAGTTAACCGTATTGTGTGGAAGATGATTGTTTGCGTAAAAACAAGAGAACAAGTATTGCAAAGAGATTGTATTTCAGTAAAGAGAATTGGACCGGGGTCCACAGTTCACTAGAGGTGTCTCTCCCATAAGACGAACAGCATGTTGGGTGAACAAATTACAGTTGGGCAATTGACAAATAAAGAGAGCATGACCATGCACATACATATCATGATGAGTATAGTGAGATTTAATTGGGCATTACGACAAAGTACATAGACCGTCATCCAACTGCATCTATGCCTAAAAAGTCCACCTTCAGGTTATCATCCGAACCCCTCCAAAGATTAAGTTGCTAACAACAGACAATTGCATTAAGTATGGTGCGTAATGTAACTAGTGACTACATCCTTGAACATAGCACTAATGTTTTATCCCTAGTGGCAACAGCACAACACAACCTTAGAACTTTCATCCTTTGTCCCGGTGTCAATGCATGCATGAACCCACTATCGAGCATAAGTACTCCCTCTTGGAGTTAATAGCAAAAACTTGGCCAGAGTATCTACTAGTAACGGAGAGCATGCAAGATCATAAACAACACATAGATATAACTTTGATAATCAACATAACAAGTATTCTCTATTCATCGGATCCCAACAAACGCAACATATAGAATTACAGATAGATGATCTTGATCATGTTAGGCAGCTCACAAGATCCGACAATGATAGCACAATGGGGAGAAGACAACCATCTAGCTACTGCTATGGACCCATAGTCCAGGGGTAGACTACTCACACATCACACCGGAGGCGACCATGGCGGCGTAGAGTCCTCCGGGAGATGATTCCCCTCTCCGGCAGGGTGCCGGAGGCGATCTCCTGGATCCCCCGAGATGGGATCGGCGTTGGCGGCGTCTCTGGAAGGTTTTCCGTATCGTGGCTCTCGGTACTGGGGGTTTCGTCACGGAGACTTTTTATAGGCGGAAGGGCAGGTCAAGAGGCGGCACGGGGGCCCCACACCACAGGGCCGCGCGACCAAGGGGGGGGGCCGCGCCGCCCTAGGGTGTGGCCCCTCCGTGGCCCCTCTTCGTCTCTCCTTCGGACAATAGGCCCCTGGGCTTTGATTTCGTCCAATTCCGAGAATATTTCCTTACTAGGATTTCTGAAACCAAAAAACAGTGAAACAAAGAATCGGCACTTCGGCATCTTGTTAATAGGTTAGTTCCAGAAAATGCACGAATATGACATAAAGTGTGCATAAAACATGTAGATAACATCAATAATGTGGCATGGAACATAAGAAATTATCGATACGTCGGAGACGTATCAGCAACTTCGACAGGGCGTCCTACTGGCAACAAGGCTGCCAAGGCCGCCTTGGCCGACGCTGCGTCGTCTGAGAAGACGCAGGCATCGATCACGAAATGCCTCGCCGACGTCTCCTCGACCTTTATCTCCCGCGACAAGAAGGCCGACCAAAGGTGGGCCGAGCTGCTCAAGAGGCAAGAGGAGAAGCTGGAGCTCAAGAAACGCAGGGACGACATGTCCTTGCTGAGAACGTCGACAGAGGGAATGTCTCCCCGGACGCGAGCGGCGCACAACTTCTTCAAAGGCCAGATCCTCGACGCCATCGAAGCCAAAATGGCGGCGGCGGACGCGGCGGCCCTGGCAGCGGCATCGGCATCGGCGGCAGCGGCAGCGCAGCAAGAGCAGGCTGACGCGTCTTCTACTGCTACACATGCGTCGGCCTCCGCGTCGGCGACGGAGCAGACGCACCATGCACAGGAACAGGCAGATCGCGACGAGGTCGTCGTGCTCGACGGGCCTGCGTCGACTCAGGACACGACACCGTCGACCAACCCCTGCCCCTTCTTCTAATTTGCATGCACCACCGGTCTGTAATATGATCGCGCGCCCAGTACTTTGATCGATCGCCGCTACTCTGATCGCGACGAATCGGCGGGAACGATCTCTTTTGAATGCATCTATTTGAATTTCTGATTGGGGGCGGCGTTTGGGGGACGCGGCTGGGGAGCGACGTCCCCCAAACGCGGCACGAACAAAACACGTCCCCCAAACGCTCGATCCGGCGCGGTTTGGGGGACGGTTTGGGGGACGCGACTGGAGATGCTCTAAGAGGAGGCAATATGGAGGAGTTACATGCACCGGGACTTAGCCACTTGAAGGGCTAAAAGAGTCATTTCCATCATCACATAATAAAGATCCACTACCATGGCGTTGTATCCCTCGTCCATACAAATCCAACGAGTCGAAGAACACCCCTATTCGGGGTTCATATGAGGAAATAACGCCCAATTATATTATGGGAGTAGTGTGTGCATGTACCACCCTCCGTTGGGCCCGTAACGTCAAACCAACCATCTTTTGTGAAAGGGGTATAGGTGCATTCGAGGTGGAACTCCCAAGGAACACCAACAAAAGCTCTAGGATCCTAGTTAAGGTGGGGAACCCTAGCCACCTCCATCAATCCTCCCCACACGCCTCCATGGCGGAGACCTACCATCGTAACACCTCCATTGATAGATCTTAAACATCACCACACCATCCAAGGGAGAGGAGAAGAAGGCTTGGGACAAGGAGGCCTCAACATCAACCTTCATCAATGCCATCACCATCTATGCGCTTGTTGTTGATCCCTCCATCCGGCGCATTGTAATTCCAAACTCTATTGTGGATTTGATGTCGATCCCTCCATCTGTCACATTGTAATTCCAAACTCTAAGGTGGATCCCTACATGTATCAATTCGTTCATTCATCCATTTGTATTCATACGATGTATTTTGCCCCTATGCATAAGTTGTTTAGTTGGGCATATGGATAAACCCTAGTATCACTATGGATTGAAATAAATTTTACATTATCTTCAATTTTACTTATTTATGTAGTGAACTTCTTTAGTGATGTTGTGTGAATCTCGATTGCACGATATTTTGTCCCTTTGGACATTGGAGGCATTCATCATTGTACGAAGTGTTGGAGATATGCCCAAGAGGCAATAATAAAATGGTTATTATAATATCTTTGAGTTTATGATAATGTTTACATACCATGCTATAATTGTATTAACCGAAACATTGATACATGTGTGTTATGTGAACAACAAGGAGTCCCTAG
Source organism: Lolium perenne (assembly GCF_019359855.2). NCBI lineage: Eukaryota > Viridiplantae > Streptophyta > Magnoliopsida > Poales > Poaceae > Lolium > Lolium perenne. The sequence continues at coordinate 92,453,893 of NC_067247.2, forward strand.
TAAGCCTCTTGTATAACTAGCTTGTTGATTAATAGATGATCATGGTTTCGTGATCATGAACATTGGATGTTATTAATAACAAGGTTATGTCATTATATGAATGATGCAATGGACACACCCAATTAAGCGTAGCATAAGATCACGTCATTAAGTTATTTGCTATAAGCTTTCGATACATAGTTACCTAGTCCTTATGACCATGAGATCATATAAATCACTTATACCGGAAAGGTACTTTGATTACATCAAACGCCACTGCGTAAATGGGTGGTTATAAAGGTGGGATTAAGTATCCGGAAAGTATGAGTTGAGGCATATGGATCAGCAGTGGGATTTGTCCATCCCAATGACGGATAGATATACTCTGGGCCCTCTCGGTGGAATGTCGTCTAATAGCTTGCAAGCATATGAATGGTTCATAAGAGACCACATACCACGGTACGAGTAAAGAGTACTTGTCATGAGACGAGGTTGAACGAGGTATAGAGATACCGATGATCAAACCTCGGACAAGTAAAATATCGCGTGACAAAGGGAATTGGTATCGTATGTGAATGGTTCATTCGATCACTAAAGTCATCGTTGAATATGTGGGAGCCATTATGGATCTCCAGATCCCGCTATTGGTTATTGGTCGGAGAGAATTCTCAACCATGTCTACATAGTTCGCGAACCGTAGGGTGACACACTTAAGGTTTGATGTCGTTTAAGTAGATATGGAATATGGAATGGAGTTCGAGTTTTGTTCGGAGTCTCGGATGGGATCCAGGACATCACGAGGAGTTCCGAAATGGTCCGGAGAATAAGATTCATATATAGGAAGTCACTTTCCAAGTTTGGAAATGATCCGGTGAATTTATGGAAGGTGGTTTCTAGAATTATCCGGAAATAAATTACTATGGAAGGAGGAGTCCCGGAGGGACTCCACAAACCCTAACCAGCCAACCAAGTGGGAGGGTGGAGTCCATGGTGGACTCCACCTCCTTGGCCGGCCAAGAAAAGGGGGAAGGGGAGAGTCCCTGTCCCTCTAGGTTTCGTCCATAAGGCAGTTTTTCTGTTGGGGTCTTATTCGAAGACTTTGGGCAAACCCTTGGGGTTCCACCTATATAATGAGGAGGAGAGGGAGGGGGCAGCCCATGGCTTGGTGATACACGTTCAACACGCGTCCGTTGGGAACCCCAAGAGGAAGGTGTGATGCGTACAGCGGCAAGTTTCCCTCAGTATGAAACCAAGGTTATCGAACCAGTAGGAGCCAAGAAGCACGTTGAAGGTTGATGGCGGCGGGATGTAGTGCGGCGCAACATCAGGGATTCCGGCGCCAACGTGGAACCTGCACAACACAACCAAAGTACTTTGCCCCAACGAAACAGTGAGGTTGTCAATCTCACCGGCTTGCTGTAACAAAGGATTAACCGTATTGTGTGGAAAATGATTGTTTGCAGAAAACAGTAGAACAATATTGCAGTAGATTGTATTTCAGTAAAGAGAATTGGACCGGGGTCCACAGCTCACTAGAGGTGTCTCTCCCATAAGATAAACAGCATGTTGGGTGAACAAATTACAGTTGGGCAATTGACAAATAAAGAGGGCATGACCATGCACATACATATCATGATGAGTATAGTGAGATTTAATTGGGCATTACGACAAAGTACATAGACCGCCATCCAACTGCATCTATGCCTAAAAAGTCCACCTTCAGGTTATCATCCGAACCCCCTCCAGTATTAAGTTGCAAAGCAACAGACAATTGCATTAAGTATGGTGCGTAATGTAATCAACAACTACATCCTTAGACATAGCATCAATGTTTTATCCCTAGTGGCAACAACACAACACAACCTTAGAACTTTACATCCTTGTCCTGTGTCAATGCGTGCATGAACCCACTATCGAGCATAAATACTCCCTCTTGGAGTTACAAGCATCTACTTGGCCAGAGCATCTACTAGTAACGGAGAGCATGCAAGATCATAAACAACACATAGATATAACTTTGATAATCAACATAACAAGTATTCTCTATTCATCGGATCCCAACAAACGCAACATATAGAATTACAGATAGATGATCTTGATCATGTTAGGCAGCTCACAAGATCCGACAATGATAGCACAATGGGGAGAAGACAACCATCTAGCTACTGCTATGGACCCATAGTCCAGGGGTAGACTACTCACACATCACTCCGGAGGCGACCATGGCGGCGTAGAGTCCTCCGGGAGATGAATCCCCTCTCCGGCAGGGTGCCGGAGGCGATCTCTCTGGATCCCCGAGATGGGATCGGCGGCGGCGGCGTCTCGGAAGGTTTTCCGTATCGTGGCTCTCGGTGCGGGGGTTTCGCGACGGAGGCTATTTGTAGGCGGAAGGGCAGGTCAAGAGGCGGCACGGGGGCCCCACACCACAGGCCGCGCAGCCAAGGGGCGCGCCGCCCTAGGGTGTGGCCCCTCGTGGCTCCTCTTCGTCTCTTCTTCGGACTTCCGGAAGCTTCGTGGCAAAATAGGACCACGGGCGTTGATTTCGTCCAATTCCGAGAATATTTCGTTACTAGGATTTCTGAAACCAAAAACAGCAGAAAACAGAATCGGCACTTCGGCATCTTGTTAATAGGTTAGTTCCGTAAAATGCACGAATATGACATAAAGTGTGCATAAAACATGTAGATAACATCAATAATGTGGCATGGAACATAAGAAATTATCGATACGTCTGAGACGTATCAGCATCCCCAAGCTTAGTTCTGCTCGTCCCAGCGGTAAAACGATAACACGAGATAATTTCTGAGTGACATGCCATCATAATCTTGATCATACTATTTGTAAAGCATATGTAGTGAATGCAGCGATCAAAACAATGTATATGACATGAGTAAACAAGTGAATCATATAGCAAAGACTTTTCATGAATAGCACTTCAAGACAAGCATCAATAAGTCTTGCATAAGAGTTAACTCATAAAGCAATAATTCAAAGTAAAGGCATTGAAGCAACACAAAAGAAGATTAAGTTTCAGCGGTTGCTTTCAACTCATAACATGTATATCTCATGGATATTGTCAACATAGAGTAATATAATAAGTGCAATAAGCAAGTATGTAGGAATCAATGCACAGTTCACACAAGTGTTTGCTTCTTGAGGTGGAGAGAAATAGGTGAACTGACTCAACATGAAAGTAAAAGAATGGTCCTCCATAGAGGAAAAGCATCGATTGCTATATTTGTGCTAGAGCTTTGATTTTGAAAACATGAAACAATTTTGTCAACGGTAGTAATAAAGCATATGTATCATGTAAATTATATCTTATAAGTTGCAAGCCTCATGCATAGTGTACTAATAGTGCCCGCACCTTGTCCTAATTAGCTTGGACTACCGGATCATCACAATGCACATGTTTTAACCAAGTGTCACAAAGGGGTACCTCTATGCCGCCTGTACAAAGGTCTAAGGAGAAAGCTCGCATTGGATTTCTCGCTATTGATTATTCTCAACTTAGACATCCATACCGGGACAACATAGACAACAGATAATGGACTCCTCTTTTATGCATAAGCATGTAACAACAATTAATAATTTTCTCATATGAGATTGAGGATATTTGTCCAAAACTGAAACTTCCACCATGGATCATGGCTTTAGTTAGCGGCCCAATGTTCTTCTCTAACAATATGCATGCTTAACCATAAGGTGGTAGATCTCTCTTACTTCAGACAAGACGGACATGCATAGCAACTCACATGAAATTCAACAAAGAGTAGTTGATGGCGTCCCCAGTGAACATGGTTATCGCACAATAAGCAACTTAATAAGAGATAAAGTGCATAATTACATATTCAATACCACAATAGTTTTTAAGCTATTTGTCCCATGAGCTATATATTGCAAAGGTGAATGATGGAATTTTAAAGGTAGCACTCAAGCAATTTACTTTGGAATGGCGGAAAATACCATGTAGTAGGTAGGTATGGTGGACACAAATGGCATAGTGGTTGGCTCAAGTATTTTGGATGCATGAGAAGTATTCCCTCTCGATACAAGGTTTAGGCTAGCAAGGCTTATTTGAAACAAACACAAGGATGAACCGGTGCAGCAAAACTCACATAAAAGACATATTGAAAACATTATAAGACTCTACACCGTCTTCCTTGTTGTTCAAACTCAATACTAGAAATTATCTAGACCTTAGAGAAACCAAATATGCAAACCAAATTTTAGCATGCTCTATGTATTTCTTCATTAATGGGTGCAAAGCATATGATGCAAGAGCTTAATCATGAGCACAACAATTGCCAAGTATCACATTACCCAAGACATTAATAGCAATTACTACATGTATCATTTTTCAATTCCAACCATATAACAATTTAACGAAGGAGAAACTTCGCCATGAATACTATGAGTAGAAACCAAGGACATACTTGTCCATATGCTACAGCGGAGCGTGTCTCTCTCCCATAAAGTGAATGCTAGGATCCATTTTATTCAAACAAAACAAAAACAAAAACAAACCGACGCTCCAAGCAAAGCACATAAGATGTGATGGAATAAAAATATAGTTTCAGGGGAGGAACCTGATAATGTTGTCGATGAAGAAGGGGATGCCTTGGGCATCCCCAAGCTTAGACGCTTGAGTCTTCTTAGAATATGCAGGGGTGAACCACCGGGGCATCCCCAAGCTTAGAGCTTTCACTCTCCTTGATCATGTTGCATCATACTCCTCTCTTGATCCTTGAAAACTTCCTCCACACCAAACTCGAAACAACTCATTAGAGGGTTAGTGCACAATAAAAATTAACATATTCAGAGGTGACACAATCATTCTTAACACTTATGGACATTGCATAAAGCTACTGGACATTAACGGATCAAAGAAATTCATCCAACATAGCAAAAGAGGCAATGCGAAATAAAAGGCAGAATCTGTCAAAACAGAACAGTTCGTATTGACGAATTTTAAAATGGCACCAGACTTGCTCAAATGAAAATGCCCAAATTGAATGAAAGTTGCGTACATATCTGAGGATCACTCACGTAAATTGGCATAATTTTCTGAGTTACCTACAGGGGAAAACAGCCCAGATTCGTGACAGCAAAGAAATCTGTTTCTGCGCAGTAATCCAAATCTAGTATGAACTTTTCTATCAACGGCTTAACTTGGCACAATAAAACACAAAACTAAGATAAGGAGAGGTTGCTACAGTAGTAAACAACTTCCAAGACACAAAATAAAAACAAAGTACTGTAGGTAAAAACATGGGTTGTCTCCCATAAGCGCTTTTCTTTAACGCCTTTCAGCTAGACGCAGAAAGTGTATATCAAGTATTATCAAGAGATGGTGTGTCAACCTTACCTTTCTTATTGTTTTTCTTTCCCTTTGGTTTAGGAAATATATGATTTCCCCCCGGTATAGAGGTGAATTTCAGAGTGCCTTCTCCCACATCAATGACTGCTCCCAATAGTTTCAGCAGGGATCTTCCGAGTGTGATTTTTCCTGTCCCTACACATTCAATAACAAGATAATCAATGGATATTGTTCTTCCAAGAATGGTTGTATGCACATCTGCAGCTATTCCCTTAGGAATTATAACAGAGTTATGAATGAAAGTTATTTCTTCTCCTCCTTCCTCGACTCCCCAAAGTTTCAAAGATTTATAAATGCTCTCAGGCATAAGGCAAAATTCGGACATAATATCACAGTAGGCATGAAGAGTTCGATCACTGTAATATCCCAGGTACTGGGGTTACAAAAATAGAGGAAACAGATGTGTGCATTGCATTCATGCATAGAAAATCTGGGGAATTTTCGCGCTTTAAAGTAAAACAGTCACAGTAACTGAAGTTTCACTTGACCTTGGTGGAATTGAAGTAGCTCATCAAGTCAAGCGCTATAAACCTCAATGTGACTTTACTAAAACCTTGTTTTGGGTAGAGATGATTTGATCTAAGGGGTTAGATCAAATGGAATTAAAACCAACACAAGAACATATGAATCAAGGATCAATTACTTGATCTTATTAAAGATCATAATATGGTAACCTTTGCCATAAAATAAGAACATCTGTTTAAGTACAAACCAAGTAACAATAAAATGGAGAAGCCATTCTTGACTATCTTCTCCATGCCTTAAAACTAATCCTAATCCTACCATGAAACCTCATGGTATTCATTCCACTTCCACATTGGAAATATAACAAGAAGATCCACTCCATAAATAGATATTCTTCTCCATTCCAAGTTATTACACATCAAACCTAGAGAGGTGAGAGTTCTATTATAATTATTAAAGAAGCAATAACAAACTTTGAGTTAAACCTTGGATATACATCCAAGTATTCAAATCATCATCTTCAAGACAACCCTAGATAGAGATAACCATTAATGTTAAACATAGATCTTGATGTTCACATCAACCTCTATGGAGCCTAATATTAGGTTAGTATTAAAGTCTTTCCCAAATAAGAGAGGGACCAATCATGCCAATCTTAGCTTTACCTATTTAAGAATAAAGGACAACCATTGCACTAAAATATTAGGAGTACACCATAAACCCTAGAATAACTATTCCTATATTAGGGAACTCAAGTTATGGTGTTACACTCAAATTAATGAGGCAACACTTGGACTTGGGAAAAAGAACTATCCATATACTCAGATGATTATATCATCATTTCCTGGAAAGAATCCTAAGAAATAACTCAGGCAATCTCCTGGGATATCAATTATAGAGGCCACCATAATAGCTCATCCTAGAAAATAAAATAGAAGTGCTACACCTTAGTTCATCAAGACAATGCTTGATCATGGAAGTGAGAAACCCATTTAATGAGAGATCCCTTAGGAAGCCAAACCTTGATCATTATAAATTGAGTGATGATCATAAACCCTAAGAACTTGAGGTAGAGATATTAAGAACAAGTTGATCATGCCTAATCCATGATCATGCTCTTGAGGTATGTGAGGATAAGTTAAACCCTAATATGATTATTAGATATTATTCCCCACATGAAATCGTAGGGTGGCAACTAGTAGGCAATCCTAGGCTTATATTCCAACCTTAACTTGTGATTCAATTGGTGATCATAAGTAGAATTCTACCATATCTACATTCCATATATTCTTTATTTAAGAAACATAAGAAAACCTTAGAGTAAAACCTTATACTTTATATGGTGAGAAACCATATATCCATATGACCAAAGTTAACTATAAAAAGAACTATAACCAATGTAGTTACTTTAATGATAAATTGAGGATAATATTAGAAGTTAATTGGTAGAAGATAAAACCAATTCTAAAATCTTTAGTAATTAGGGAAGCACATAAAATAGGAAGCAAATAACCATATCATGGTTAGGGGAGATTAAACCCTAGCACATGCAATATGGTGTCATTTTATCTCTATACCCTAGAATTATAACTCAACCCTAGTTTGAGTATCACTTGGGTGATCACAAATAAAACCAAACCATATTGAGAGTAGCATCTACTTTAGGTATTTCAAGGTGTTGAGTATTAACCTTGAAATAGGGTTGTAATCAAACCTATAAGACCTTAATAAAGAAGTACTCACCTAAAATCATATGCAAGTGACCAAATTTCCAAATATGAGATCAAGTCCTTAGAAATAATCTAGCACTTGAAATCATGTCACTACATCACTTTCTTATTTGAAATCCATTAATAAGTATTACCTTGAGAGTGTTTCTTGCAAGGGAACACAAACTTAACTATCAATAGGTATTTATAAGGGCCTATTTGAACATAGTTTGGACCACCTTAAATTGATATTGGAATTATGGCTATAAATGCTCAATCCCAAATTCTAATAACATTCAATCAATAAGGGTGTCATCACATATAAAAAATATTTCTAAGATCTCATATTAAGTTATATTAGTATCTTTGTGAACTCCAAAATGATTCACACATTTAAAATCCTGCAAAACAGAATGGAAATTCAAATCAGATTTAAATAGAAAATACAAAATAAGAAAACAAATAAAAGAAAAGGAGACACTTACCCGGACTGCCACCAAGGAGCCCAGCAGGAGTCCACCACCGCAGCCCACTACCACAACCCAGCAGCAGACCACTAGCGGCCCAAACCACGGCCTGGCCCAGTCACTTACCCCTTCGCCACAGATAAGAGCGAAGACGACGAAATCGTCTTCGTTACCGTCTTCCTCGGCGTGGGCATGCTCGACAGCTCGACGCCGACAGAGCTCCACGTTCCGGCCGCCGATGTGGACCTCCGCGTCCATCGACAACCACCGAAGACCGTATAAATACGGGAGAACAAACCCTAGCACCCATTTCTTCTTCTCCCTCGTTACAATGCCGAAACCCTAGCTCGCCGGTAGCCAGCTCGCCCCGGCAATTCTGACCACCCCCGAGGCCGCCGTTGAGCTCAGGAGGAGAGCCTCGTCGTCCTCGTTCCTCTAGTATAGTTTCGCATCAAGGGGAGCTCGGGGAACAACGCAATCGACCGTTTCCTTCCGCCGGACTGCAAGGGGAACGACGATCACCTGGTCGCCTACGTCGTCAATCAACACCGGCGACCATCTAGGAAGCATCACGGTGAGCTTACGCTTCTCCTGAGCATCCTATTGAGCCCTAATTCGTGCCGTAACATCCCGTCACCGTCGATCACCATCCGCCGCCGTTGTTCATGATCGACGGCGAAGTTCCGACGACCAATAAATGGCGGCGCAACCACCACTCGACTTGCCATAGTGTTCCGGTTCGAACTAGCACACACATGCACCCGCGGGAGCACTCCAGCGTCGGCGCCATCCATCATTGGTCGCCGGCAGGGAGCTCCCAGGCCACGTCCTCGATTTTGACTTGGTCAAAACCGACGTGGACCACTGGCCCACCTGTCTGTGTGTGTGGGTAACTCTAGTCTGGGTAGGTTTAGTAGTTTTCTGTTTTAAATTTCAATTAAAAAAATTACTGCAACTCTGCAAAATTATATAAAATCCATATTAACTCAGAAAAATGAAAGTAATATATCAAAATTCTCATAAAACTAAACTCTATCCAATAAAAATATAAAATGAAATTTTATTTTGAATAAAAAATTCAATTATTTAATACTTGATATTTAAGCCTTTAATTTTAATTCTAAATTCAATTAAAATTCAATAATTAGGAAAAAGGTATAAAATAAATAAAAAACCAGTAAAGTAAATAAGGAAAACAATAAAATAAATTTTCCTTCCCTACTAATTTATTAAATCCTTATTAGGAGGATTTTAAACCCTAATTAATAATTACCTTAATTATTAATTATTTAAAAATAACAAAATGCCAAATCCAATATTAATTTTATTTCAAAGTTATTAATAACTTCAACCTTATACTGAAGTTATTAATTCAAGAACTTTAGGGTATTTAGAAAACCCTAATTTCATAAGTAATAGAACCAGGAACCCATAATTTAATGTGGGACCCTAAAACCCTAATACTATTAGGAAACCTAGTTCCATTTATTCATATGAACTCTAATTTGTTTCTAACCTAAACCCTAGGTTAGGATAAGTGATCAGGATATTTTTCCTCTGATCCATAGAACCATAATTAGCAAATAAATACTTACCATGTTCACATAAAATGTAGGAGCCCTATTATCAATAATTCAGTATTCCATGTATGCATACCTATCCTACCTAGTTAATCAAGTAGGGTGAGCCAAGTGTAAACCCTAGATCCTATTACTAAAACACCAACCTTAATCATTCCTACTTAGCATCACACCATCGTGATGAATTCTAATAGCAATCATATCTAATGTTTAGCAGTACATACCATACTCCACTAAACCCTACTAGTGTGAGATACTTAGAAACCATCCCATCTAAGAGCCAACCATTCTTTACTTAGTGAAACCAATAATAAAACCTAGAAAACCTCAACACTAATTTATATGCTTCTTATTCCTTAAGAAGTATGTTCTTCAAAAGTTATTCTTTTGAAGTAAATAAGGAGTAGCCATCCAACCAGCTTTATAGGACCTATAAACCTAGCCATCTATCACCATCAAGGTATACCAACCTTGATAGCACCCATGTTTAATGAATTGCCTAAGATGTGCTTCCAACCTTGTTAGAATCCATCTAATACTTACTCCAGAAACTAAATAAAACCATAGTCAACCATAGAACCCCCTCAACCTAATTATCATACTTGTTCTTTATCAAATTACATGTTCTTCAAAAGTTATTCTTTTTAAGTATATGATAATCAATCATTAACCATGCCATATAGTACTAAAACTGACCACTGTTCTTTACTTGTTAACATTATGCCAATAATCATTCTCTTTGTGCTCAATTGATTATTATGCTTTATTATCTACCTGTTTATAACACCAAGTAATCACACCTGAATAAGAACCTTGTATGTGAATCACTCTAAAAGTGCAACACACCCTAAACCAATCATTACAACTCACAGGTCCTAAATCATCGGGGTTAGGACACGCTTAGAACGATTGCATCTCATACTTAGGCATTATTGCATCTTTGCCAATCTTTTAAACATCGTCCTTACCGGACGATGGTGCTATTTCAGAATTTGGAGTTATTGCGTATCGAAGACCTTGTCTGCATAATCTTGCAGTCAAGAAAGGCAAGTTCATCACTTGCTCATGCCATTTGAGTATTTCTATCAAATTACTTGCAAAGTACTATTATTATCACTATTGCATAAAAACCAAAACCACTACTTTCATAACTATGAATATGACTATGTGGTGGGCAATGGAACCATGGATTGTGTTGATATGGTGGAGGTTCCATTGCACGGGCTTATATCCATCTAGGATTAAACAACAAATGTCGCCAGTGATTCTTGTGCCGTAATATCCGTGTTAACCATAAGATCCGGAGTGGGACGGAGTAGTCAAAAGTGTTTCCACCTCTCGTTCATCAACGGATGCGCTTTACCGTAGACACTTGTATCTGTCAGGGCAAGCGGTGGGCTGGGGAAGCCTTAAGTCCCCACGGCATAGTCCGTAGACACTTGTCGCTCGAAGTGCAAGCGGTGGGCTGGGGAAGCCTAAAGTCCCCACGGTATTGCGGTCTATGATGGGTTGCAGCTACCGGCGAAGGAGTTTGGTTAACGAGTCCCAAACTGTTGTCGTGGTCGGGGTCCATCCTTAAATGGTATAAGAGGACCGACGAGGACCCAGGGTCGGGGTATGCAACAAAGGGTGGGTGTTCGAGGTAGCGGAGGAACATGATTGGCTAGACCTTATACCGGGCCTCACACCATAGGAAGTGTGGACAGGAATGTACACCTGGTTGGCACCAAGGATAAGATCTCTTATGGGTAAAGCAACACACCTCTGCAGAGTGTAAAGAACCGTGACCTGTCACTCCCTGTTCCGGGATATGGAACTGCGAACGCGGCCGGAAAGGAGCTCCATGAAGTTCTAGTAAACCGGTGAAGGCTGACGGACATAGTTCTTCTGAATAAAAGCAACCTTTTGAAGAAATGGTTATGAAAACTTGCATTGGTATTAGACTTTCTGGTCTAATGCTGTAGCTAGTGCATTAAACACCTCTTTCCTATAATGAACTTGTTGAGTACGCTCGTACTCATCCCACTCTTAAATCCCCTGCTTAGATATGAAGGCATCGAAGGAGGATCTACAGTGCAACTTGAAGGCCGAGGAGTCAACAACTACTTCAAGAGACAGGACCCTGTCAGAGGAGTTAGATACCACATACATCAAGGAGAAAACCTAGTTTAGCCATAGAAGGGAACTAGTTTCCTAAACTTAGCTCCTACTTAGCTAGAATCTATTCTTAGCCTCTATAGCTAGTTAAATACTCTACAAATAGAGTTCGTAGTAGGATTAGACCACGAGTCGTTCTTCTGGAGTTTATTTGCAGTTTCACCTCATTGTAAAGTAGGAGGCTGTGTGGATCTTTTGTAAAGAGTCGATGTTGTAATTCTATAGACATGCCTTGGACCCGCATATGTTTCTGTTGTACCACTCTGAGCGATATAATACTAGTGGAACGGTGTTTCATTGGTGTTATATCAGACTTGCATACTACACCATGCAGTGGTATGCCGGGTCACCACAGTTGGTATCAGAGCAAATGCTTTGACCTTAGGATTAAAACCCTTTAAAGGAGACCTATAGGATTGGTAATGTCTATAGGAAGTTGTTGTAGATAAACCAAATACTTCTTATGACTTGAGATGGATATTCACTTGAGAATAATCCTGACACACTTGAGTCAACATTTCTTACCTATGTTTCCTAAGTAATGTTAGCTAGCTAATCTCAAATTATGTAGGATACTCTTAAGACCCTAAAATAATTATGAGTAGACCACAGTTGGTATACAATACATGGTAGTCCAAAGACAGGATACAACCATAAGGAAGATATCCTAGTGGAAGATGTGTACCAACATATGTTATGATTAAGTAAGAATTATCCAGACTGGTAATAGGAGTTATATCAAGTGAAAAAGATAATTAAGATGACCTAATAGAAGATGTAGACCAAGTTTAGTAATGGGTAAGTAAAATTTATCTAAAATTGTGAAACAACTGATAGTAAGGAATGAATATAAGTTATGTGAGGTAGTATAGACCATGATGAGTCAATCATGGGAGGTAAGGAAGAGAGATAGAAATAAAATATGCCTACTTACATGGTAGAGATAGAAATCATATATGATTCACCTGAGAATCATTATGTGATGGACTAGAACCCCATAATTAATTAAGAGGAGTACAATAAGAAGCCAAGTGCAAAACAAGAGTGCAAGAGTTGTGTTCCAAAATCATGGGAACTGTGTCAAGTACATCAGAACCCTAGTTATAGGGTAAGAATCTATGGAAGTACATGAGCTATATTTCCATAGTTATGTGTTTAGTAATGTTAGAACCTAGACATATCATGTGAGATAGTCCTCAACAAAAATGGAAGTTAAGTAGTACTTCCAGAGAAAATTAGGTTAACCTTAACTATCCTAGACCATTTTGTTTCAAGTTTATCTCATTGCAAATGTGCAATTAAGGTAAATGTTGAGACAAATAGTAGAGTCCCCTATATTCGTGCTATGTATCACGACATAAACCTATCTTATGTGGTGTTATATACTACACATCAGAGCCTGATGCTTAGAGATGTCTTACTCAACTATTATATTCAGGCTTATGATGGTGTGTATTATATGCACAAAGCTGAATCTTCTTGGATTTTATTGGATTTTCATTGTTTGACTAGATCCATACATGAAGTTTGACTTCGATATGCAAATGCATGTTGCTATATCAAGTTCTTACTTGATGCTAAAGATCTAGAGGGTAATAGTATTCGTGTGAGGAAGCGACGAATTCTGGAAGATTCGGAAGACAAGATGAAGGTTCATTAGAAGAAAGAAAACAAAGTTGTGGGAAGCAACCACAATATTCAGAAGGTAGTACCAATCAACATTCATGCTTTACCTCCACAGAGGAGTACTTTAGTACATAAGAAGCATGAAGGTGAGAAATATGATGATTATGGAGAAGTAGAAGTAGAACCATAGTCATTAAGGAAGAGGGAATGCATGGGAAATCACTTTGGATGCTATAATCATAGTATCAGCTAGTGGTTTTCTTGCAAAATAAACCCTGAATGAAGGAAGATGATATCTGAAACCATAACAGATATAAGAAGACCATAGTTGATATCAGAAGACCACAATTGATATAGGATCAATACTGTGAGATAAAGCAGAAGATATCTCGTCCAGTTGATCAGAACCTATAATAAAATCCATTTTTTTAGATATCAAATAGCCACAGTTGGTATAATAACCACAGCTGGTATCAGTTGGTATTACAAATAGTCCACAATTGAGTGGATGCACCACATATATTCTTTGCAAAACCTTAGAAGGAGCACAAACCATAAGTCTGACCCAGACCAATACTCCAACTATAAGTCCTATAGTTGGAAGAAAAGGAGTTGAAAACCATAGAAAACTCTAAGGGGTAGAGTAAAAATCAAGTTGGATGTACAATGACTCAATACTTGGAACAAAATAGAAGAAGAAGGTCTGAACTGAGAGGAAGTTCAATCTTATTTTCATAAGATTGTTGAACACCACTTTCAGAAGGATGTCAGACCAGAAGCCGAGATTCATACCTCGAGGAAGAAAGAAGAGGACTAGAACTTGAGAAAGTGAGTAATATTTACTCAGAAGTACTTAAGCTCAAGTAAGTCAAAGATAAAGAAGTTGGACGAAGGAAATGTCAGAGACCAAATACAGCTCAAGAAGGCCAAAGACCAAAAGAGATTGACTATACCAAAACTTAAGTCCATTTGAATGATTCCTTTCATGGAACCTAAATAACCCAAAATAGTTATAGGTATCAACTATAAACCATGATTGGATGGACTAAATGAGTCTAATCCATTCTTAAGGAAATAAACCATCATTACCATTTCCATGTTAAGTAGCTACCAAGTACCATTACTGCACTTTTGGTAGTAAGGGAAAACAAAGACCTATTTTATCAAATAGGAGATTGTTATCCAATTAGTCCTCAACTAAGACTGTCAGGACCAGAAGAAGTCCTAATCATTGAATATTCAATGAGAAAGGAAACAAGATTATAATAGTTGGAAGAAATCAATGAATCAAAGTAAGAGCCATGGTTCAGAGACAGGTATTATTAGATTCCCGGAAGAAAATCATAGAACTGGAGTTAGAAACTAATGTTCAGAGACAAACTCTAATGGATTCCAGGAAGAATCTGGACAAGAGATATATTCAATTATATCTAGTGAGATCACCACGGAGTTCGAGAAAAGAAGTTGTCTGCACAAGTCAGATCCACACTCCGGAAACGTGAGAGAGATCAAACTTCGAGGACGAAGTTTAGTTTAAGGGGTAGAGACTGTAATATCCCAGGTACTGGGGTTACAAAAATAGAGGAAACAGATGTGTGCATTGCATTCATGCATAGAAAATCTGGGGAATTTTCGCGCTTTAAAGTAAAACAGTCACAGTAACTGAAGTTTCACTTGACCTTGGTGGAATTGAAGTAGCTCATCAAGTCAAGCGCTATAAACCTCAATGTGACTTTACTAAAACCTTGTTTTGGGTAGAGATGATTTGATCTAAGGGGTTAGATCAAATGGAATTAAAACCAACACAAGAACATATGAATCAAGGATCAATTACTTGATCTTATTAAAGATCATAATATGGTAACCTTTGCCATAAAATAAGAACATCTGTTTAAGTACAAACCAAGTAACAATAAAATGGAGAAGCCATTCTTGACTATCTTCTCCATGCCTTAAAACTAATCCTAATCCTACCATGAAACCTCATGGTATTCATTCCACTTCCACATTGGAAATATAACAAGAAGATCCACTCCATAAATAGATATTCTTCTCCATTCCAAGTTATTACACATCAAACCTAGAGAGGTGAGAGTTCTATTATAATTATTAAAGAAGCAATAACAAACTTTGAGTTAAACCTTGGATATACATCCAAGTATTCAAATCATCATCTTCAAGACAACCCTAGATAGAGATAACCATTAATGTTAAACATAGATCTTGATGTTCACATCAACCTCTATGGAGCCTAATATTAGGTTAGTATTAAAGTCTTTCCCAAATAAGAGAGGGACCAATCATGCCAATCTTAGCTTTACCTATTTAAGAATAAAGGACAACCATTGCACTAAAATATTAGGAGTACACCATAAACCCTAGAATAACTATTCCTATATTAGGGAACTCAAGTTATGGTGTTACACTCAAATTAATGAGGCAACACTTGGACTTGGGAAAAAGAACTATCCATATACTCAGATGATTATATCATCATTTCCTGGAAAGAATCCTAAGAAATAACTCAGGCAATCTCCTGGGATATCAATTATAGAGGCCACCATAATAGCTCATCCTAGAAAATAAAATAGAAGTGCTACACCTTAGTTCATCAAGACAATGCTTGATCATGGAAGTGAGAAACCCATTTAATGAGAGATCCCTTAGGAAGCCAAACCTTGATCATTATAAATTGAGTGATGATCATAAACCCTAAGAACTTGAGGTAGAGATATTAAGAACAAGTTGATCATGCCTAATCCATGATCATGCTCTTGAGGTATGTGAGGATAAGTTAAACCCTAATATGATTATTAGATATTATTCCCCACATGAAATCGTAGGGTGGCAACTAGTAGGCAATCCTAGGCTTATATTCCAACCTTAACTTGTGATTCAATTGGTGATCATAAGTAGAATTCTACCATATCTACATTCCATATATTCTTTATTTAAGAAACATAAGAAAACCTTAGAGTAAAACCTTATACTTTATATGGTGAGAAACCATATATCCATATGACCAAAGTTAACTATAAAAAGAACTATAACCAATGTAGTTACTTTAATGATAAATTGAGGATAATATTAGAAGTTAATTGGTAGAAGATAAAACCAATTCTAAAATCTTTAGTAATTAGGGAAGCACATAAAATAGGAAGCAAATAACCATATTATCATGGTTAGGGGAGATTAAACCCTAGCACATGCAATATGGTGTCATTTTATCTCTATACCCTAGAATTATAACTCAACCCTAGTTTGAGTATCACTTGGGTGATCACAAATAAAACCAAACCATATTGAGAGTAGCATCTACTTTAGGTATTTCAAGGTGTTGAGTATTAACCTTGAAATAGGGTTGTAATCAAACCTATAAGACCTTAATAAAGAAGTACTCACCTAAAATCATATGCAAGTGACCAAATTTCCAAATATGAGATCAAGTCCTTAGAAATAATCTAGCACTTGAAATCATGTCACTACATCACTTTCTTATTTGAAATCCATTAATAAGTATTACCTTGAGAGTGTTTCTTGCAAGGGAACACAAACTTAACTATCAATAGGTATTTATAAGGGCCTATTTGAACATAGTTTGGACCACCTTAAATTGATATTGGAATTATGGCTATAAATGCTCAATCCCAAATTCTAATAACATTCAATCAATAAGGGTGTCATCACATATAAAAAATATTTCTAAGATCTCATATTAAGTTATATTAGTATCTTTGTGAACTCCAAAATGATTCACACATTTAAAATCCTGCAAAACAGAATGGAAATTCAAATCAGATTTAAATAGAAAATACAAAATAAGAAAACAAATAAAAGAAAAGGAGACACTTACCCGGACCTGGCCAGCCGAAGGAGCCCAGCAGGAGTCCACCACCGCAGCCCACTACCACAGCCCAGCAGCAGACCACTAGCGGCCCAAACCACGGCCTGGCCCAGTCACTTACCCCTTCGCCACAGATAAGAGCGAAGACGACGAAATCGTCTTCGTTACCGTCTTCCTCGGCGTGGGCATGCTCGACAGCTCGACGCCGACAGAGCTCCACGTTCCGGCCGCCGATGTGGACCTCCGCGTCCATCGACAACCACCGAAGACCGTATAAATACGGGAGAACAAACCCTAGCACCCATTTCTTCTTCTCCCTCGTTACAATGCCGAAACCCTAGCTCGCCGCAGCCAGCCTCGCCGGCAATCGACCACCCCCGAGGCCGCCGTTGAGCTCAGGAGGAGAGCCTCGTCGTCCTCGTTCCTCTAGTATAGTTTCGCATCAAGGGGAGCTCGGGGAACGACGCAATCGACCGTTTCCTTCCGCCGGACTGCAAGGGGAACGACGATCACCTGGTCGCCTACGTCGTCAATCAACACCGGCGACCATCTAGGAAGCATCACGGTGAGCTTACGCTTCTCCTGAGCATCCTATTGAGCCCTAATTCGTGCCGTAACATCCCGTCACCGTCGATCACCATCCGCCGCCGTTGTTCATGATCGACGGCGAAGTTCCGACGACCAATAAATGGCGGCGCAACCACCACTCGACTCGCCATAGTGTTCCGGTTCGAACTAGCACACACATGCACCCGCGGGAGCACTCCAGCGTCGGCGCCATCCATCATTGGTCGCCGGCAGGGAGCTCCCAGGCCACGTCCTCGATTTTGACTTGGTCAAAACCGACGTGGACCACTGGCCCACCTGTCTGTGTGTGTGGGTAACTCTAGTCTGGGTAGGTTTAGTAGTTTTCTGTTTTAAATTTCAATTAAAAAAATTACTGCAACTCTGCAAAATTATATAAAATCCATATTAACTCAGAAAAATGAAAGTAATATATCAAAATTCTCATAAAACTAAACTCTATCCAATAAAAATATAAAATGAAATTTTATTTTGAATAAAAAATTCAATTATTTAATACTTGATATTTAAGCCTTTAATTTTAATTCTAAATTCAATTAAAATTCAATAATTAGGAAAAAGGTATAAAATAAATAAAAAACCAGTAAAGTAAATAAGGAAAACAATAAAATAAATTTTCCTTCCCTACTAATTTATTAAATCCTTATTAGGAGGATTTTAAACCCTAATTAATAATTACCTTAATTATTAATTATTTAAAAATAACAAAATGCCAAATCCAATATTAATTTTATTTCAAAGTTATTAATAACTTCAACCTTATACTGAAGTTATTAATTCAAGAACTTTAGGGTATTTAGAAAACCCTAATTTCATAAGTAATAGAACCAGGAACCCATAATTTAATGTGGGACCCTAAAACCCTAATACTATTAGGAAACCTAGTTCCATTTATTCATATGAACTCTAATTTGTTTCTAACCTAAACCCTAGGTTAGGATAAGTGATCAGGATATTTTTCCTCTGATCCATAGAACCATAATTAGCAAATAAATACTTACCATGTTCACATAAAATGTAGGAGCCCTATTATCAATAATTCAGTATTCCATGTATGCATACCTATCCTACCTAGTTAATCAAGTAGGGTGAGCCAAGTGTAAACCCTAGATCCTATTACTAAAACACCAACCTTAATCATTCCTACTTAGCATCACACCATCGTGATGAATTCTAATAGCAATCATATCTAATGTTTAGCAGTACATACCATACTCCACTAAACCCTACTAGTGTGAGATACTTAGAAACCATCCCATCTAAGAGCCAACCATTCTTTACTTAGTGAAACCAATAAGAAAACCTAGAAAACCTCAACACTAATTGATATGCTTCTTATTCCTTAAGAAGTATGTTCTTCAAAAGTTATTCTTTTGAAGTAAATAAGGAGTAGCCATCCAACCAGCTTTATAGGACCTATAAACCTAGCCATCTATCACCATCAAGGTATACCAACCTTGATAGCACCCATGTTTAATGAATTGCCTAAGATGTGCTTCCAACCTTGTTAGAATCCATCTAATACTTACTCCGAAACTAAATAAAACCATAGTCAACCATAGAACCCCTCAACCTAATTATCATACTTGTTCTTTATCAAATTACATGTTCTTCAAAAGTTATTCTTTTTAAGTATATGATAATCAATCATTAACCATGCCATATAGTACTAAAACTGACCACTGTTCTTTACTTGTTAACATTATGCCAATAATCATTCTCTTTGTGCTCAATTGATTATTATGCTTTATTATCTACCTGTTTATAACACCAAGTAATCACACCTGAATAAGAACCTTGTATGTGAATCACTCTAAAAGTGCAACACACCCTAAACCAATCATTACAACTCACAGGTCCTAAATCATCGGGGTTAGGACACGCTTAGAACGATTGCATCTCATACTTAGGCATTATTGCATCTTTGCCAATCTTTTAAACATCGTCCCAATGGACGATGGTGCTATTTCAGAATTTGGAGTTATTGCGTATCGAAGACCTTGTCCGCATAATCTTGCGATCAAGAAAGGCAAGTTCATCACTTGCTCATGCCATTTGAGTATTTCTATCAAATTACTTGCAAAGTACTATTATTATCACTATTGCATAAAAACCAAAACCACTACTTTCATAACTATGAATATGACTATGTGGTGGGCAATGGAACCATGGATTGTGTTGATATGGTGGAGGTTCCATTGCACGGGCTTATATCCATCTAGGATTAAACAACAAATGTCGCCAGTGATTCTTGTGCCGTAATATCCGTGTTAACCATAAGATCCGGAGTGGGACGGAGTAGTCAAAAGTGTTTCCACCTCTCGTTCATCAACGGATGCGCTTTACCGTAGACACTTGTATCTGTCAGGGCAAGCGGTGGGCTGGGGAAGCCTTAAGTCCCCACGGCATAGTCCGTAGACACTTGTCGCTCGAAGTGCAAGCGGTGGGCTGGGGAAGCCTAAAGTCCCCACGGTATTGCGGTCTATGATGGGTTGCAGCTACCGGCGAAGGAGTTTGGTTAACGAGTCCCAAACTGTTGTCGTGGTCGGGGTCCATCCTTAAATGGTATAAGAGGACCGACGAGGACCCAGGGTCGGGGTATGCAACAAAGGGTGGGTGTTCGAGGTAGCGGAGGAACATGATTGGCTAGACCTTATACCGGGCCTCACACCATAGGAAGTGTGGACAGGAATGTACACCTGGTTGGCACCAAGGATAAGATCTCTTATGGGTAAAGCAACACACCTCTGCAGAGTGTAAAGAACCGTGACCTGTCACTCCCTGTTCCGGGATATGGAACTGCGAACGCGGCCGGAAAGGAGCTCCATGAAGTTCTAGTAAACCGGTGAAGGCTGACGGACATAGTTCTTCTGAATAAAAGCAACCTTTTGAAGAAATGGTTATGAAAACTTGCATTGGTATTAGACTTTCTGGTCTAATGCTGTAGCTAGTGCATTAAACACCTCTTTACTATAATGAACTTGTTTAGTAAGATCGTACTCATCCCACTCTTAAATCCCCTGCTTAGATATGAAGGCATCGAAGGAGGATCTACAGTGCAACTCGAAGGCCGAGGAGTCAACAACTACTTCAAGAGACAGGACCCTGTCAGAGGAGTTAGATACCACATACATCAAGGAGAAAACCTAGTTTAGCCATAGAAGGGAACTAGTTTCCTAAACTTAGCTCCTACTTAGCTAGAATCTATTCTTAGCCTCTATAGCTAGTTAAATACTCTACAAATAGAGTTCGTAGTAGGATTAGACCACGAGTCGTTCTTCTGGAGTTTATTTGCAGTTTCACCTCATTGTAAAGTAGGAGGCTGTGTGGATCTTTTGTAAAGAGTCGATGTTGTAATTCTATAGACATGCCTTGGACCCGCATATGTTTCTGTTGTACCACTCTGAGCGATATAATACTAGTGGAACGGTGTTTCATTGGTGTTATATCAGACTTGCATACTACACCAT
Organism: Lolium perenne; assembly: GCF_019359855.2. NCBI lineage: Eukaryota > Viridiplantae > Streptophyta > Magnoliopsida > Poales > Poaceae > Lolium > Lolium perenne. Next base: position 92,475,155 of record NC_067247.2, read on the forward strand.
GCAGTGGTATGCCGGGTCACCACAATCACCGATAACAATTTTAACAGTAGGATCCCACAATGAAAGTTTAGAGTTCACTAAAACTTGTTCAAGACGATTACGAACATGGCAATAGTTATCATCCAAGCGAGATGTACTTATCTCGAGATTGTTTAATCTACTATATATGCTAGTGAGGGCTGAATCAAAGTTATTAGCTGAATCATGTGATGCAACCAACTTCTTTATGGCATTAAAAGCTTGATCCCCATTGCAATGAAGGAAATCTCCTCCCACTAAAGTATCCAAAGCATATCTATAGCGAACCATAAGACCAAAATAAAAATTACTAAGGAGCAAACTTAGAGTCATTTGAGGTTTGGTTTTACGATAAGAAGTAAAAATTCTAGACCAAGCATCCTTAAAACTCTCCTCATCCCCTTGTTTGAAAGTGAAGACTAATTCTTCAGGCGAAGAAGTAACAGGTTCAGAGCTAGACATGGTAACAAAAGTAACTATTTTTTTTTTGTATTTTTAATATAGAGTGCAAGACAGTAAATAAAGCAAACTAGATAAAGTAAATGCAAGTAACTAATTTTTGTGTGTTTTTGATATAGCAAACAAGATAGCAAATAAAGTAAAACTAGCAACTAATTTTTTTGTATTTTGATTTAGTGCAGCAAACAAAGTAGTAAATAAAACTAAGCAATACAAAAACAAAGTAAAGAGATTGAGAAGTGGAGACTCCCCTTGCAGCGTGTCTTGATCTCCCCGGCAACGGCGCCAGAAAAAGCTGCTTGATACGCGTTCAACACGCGTCCGTTGGGAACCCCAAGAGGAAGGTGTGATGCGTACAGCGGCAAGTTTCCCTCAGTATGAAACCAAGGTTATCGAACCAGTAGGAGCCAAGAAGCACGTTGAAGGTTGATGGCGGCGGGATGTAGTGCGGCGCAACACCAGGGATTCCGGCGCCAACGTGGAACCTGCACAACACAACCAAAGTACTTTGCCCCAACGAAACAGTGAGGTTGTCAATCTCACCGGCTTGCTGTAACAAAGGATTAACCGTATTGTGTGGAAAATGATTGTTTGCAGAAAACAGTAGAACAATATTGCAGTAGATTGTATTTCAGTAAAGAGAATTGGACCGGGGTCCACAGTTCACTAGAGGTGTCTCTCCCATAAGATAAACAACATGTTGGGTGAACAAATTACAGTTGGGCAATTGACAAATAAAGAGGGCATGACCATGCACATACATATCATGATGAGTATAGTGAGATTTAATTGGGCATTACGACAAAGTACATAGACCGCCATCCAACCGCATCTATGCCTAAAAAGTCCACCTTCGTGTTATCATCCGAACCCCTCCGGTATTAAGTTGCAAAGCAACAGACAATTGCATTAAGTATGGTGCGTAATGTAATCAACAACTACATCCTTAGACATAGCATCAATGTTTTATCCCTAGTGGCAATAGCACAACACAACCTTAGAACTTTCTCACATCGTCCTGTGTGTCAATGCAGGCATGAACCCACTATCGAGCATAAATACTCCCTCTTGGAGTTACAAGCATCTACTTGGCCAGAGCATCTACTAGTAACGGAGAGCATGCAAGATCATAAACAACACATAGATATAACTTTGATAATCAACATAACAAGTATTCTCTATTCATCGGATCCCAACAAACGCAACATATAGAATTACAGATAGATGATCTTGATCATGTTAGGTAGCTCACAAGATCCGACAATGATAGCACAATGGGGAGAAGACAACCATCTAGCTACTGCTATGGACCCATAGTCCAGGGGTAGACTACTCACACATCACTCCGGAGGCGACCATGGCGGCGTAGAGTCCTCCGGGAGATGAATCCCCTCTCCGGCAGGGTGCCGGAGGCGATCTCCTGGATCCCCCGAGATGGGATCGGCGGCGGCGGCGTCTCTGGAAGGTTTTCCGTATCGTGGCTCTTGGTACTGGGGGTTTCGCGATGGAGGCTATTTGTAGGCGGAAGGGCAGGTCAAGAGGCGGCACGGGGGCCCCACACCACAGGGCCGCGCGGCCAAGGGGGGCCGCGCCGCCCTAGGGTGTGGCCCCCTCGTGGCCCCTCTTCGTCTCTTCTTCGGACTTCTGGAAGCTTCGTGGCAAAATAGGACCCTGGGCGTTGATTTCGTCCAATTCCGAGAATATTTCGTTACTAGGATTTCTGAAACCAAAAACAGCAGAACAAAGAATCGGCACTTCGGCATCTTGTTAATAGGTTAGTTCCATAAAATGCACGAATATGACATAAAGTGTGCATAAAACATGTAGATAACATCAATAATGTGGCATGGAACATAAGAAATTATCGATACGTCGGAGACGTATCACTTGGCCGCACCACCCCTGCCCCCTAGAGGCCGGCGCCCATGGCATCCCCTCTCCCCAAACCCTAGCACCCCTCCTCCACTACTTCTCCCGCATATGCTTAGCGAAGCTCCGCCGGAGATCTCCATCGACACCGCCACCACGCCGTCGTGCTGCCGGGATTCCGAGGAGGATCTACTACTTCCGCTGCCCGCTGGAACGGGGAGAAGGATGTCGTCATCAACACCGAACGTGTGACCGAGTACGGAGGTGCTGCCTGATCGTGGCACCGTGATCAAGATCTTCTATGCGCTTTTGCAAGCGGCAAGTGATCGTCTACCGCAGCAATAAGAGCCTACTCTTATAGGCTTTGGAAATCTTCAAGGGTTAGTCTCGTTCATCCCCTCGTTGCTCCCATCTTCTAGATTGCATCTTGGCTTGGATTGCGTTCTCGCGGTAGGAAATTTTTTGTTTTCTATGCAACGTATCCCAACAGTGGTATCAGAGCCGTGTCTATGCATAGATGGTTGCACGAGTAGAACACAATGGTTTTGTGGGCGTTGATGCTCTTATTGTCTTTAGTTTGAGTACTTTGCATCTTTGTGGCATAGTGGGATGAAGCGGCCCGGACTAACTTTACATGACCGCGTTCATGAGACTTGTTCCTCGTTCGACATGCAACTTGTATTGCATAAGAGGCTTTGCGGGTGTCTGTCTCTCCTACTATAGTGAAGATTCAATTTACTCTTCTATTGACAACATTAGTATCACCGTTGTGGTTCATGTTCGTAGGTAGATTAGATCTCTCTCGAAAACCCTAAACCACGTAAAATATGCAAACCAAATTAGAGACGTCTAACTTGTTTTTGCAGGGTTTGGTGATGTGATATGGCCATAATGTGATGATGAATATGTATGAGATGATCATTATCGTATTGTGGCAACCGGCAGGAGCCTTATGGTTGTCTTTAATTTTCATGTTGAGTAGTATTTCAAAGTAGTTGTAATAGTTGCTACATGAGGTGAACAACCATGAAGACGGCGCCATGGACCTTGACGCTATGCCGACGATGATGGAGATCATGCCCGTTGATGATGGAGATCATGTCCGTGCTTTGGAGATGAAGATCAAAGGCGCAAAGACAAAAGGGCCATATCATATCACATATGAATTGCATGTGATGTTAATCCTTTATGCATCTTATTTTGCTTAGAACGCGACGGTAGCATTATAAGATGATCCCTCACATTAATATCAAGATAATAAAGTGTTCTCCCCTCGTATGCACCTTTGCCAAAGTTCGTCGTTTCAAAGCATCTCGTGATGATCGGATGTGATAGATTCAACGTTCATATACAACGGGTGTAAGCCATGTTGCACACGCGGAATACTTGGGTTTGCTTGACGAGCCTAGCATGTACAGACATGGCCTCGGGACAACAGAAACCGAAAGGTTGAACACGAGTCATATGGATGATATGATCTACATGTTGATGTTCACCATTGAAGCTACATCATCTCACGTGATGATCGGTTTTGGTGTAGTGGATTTGGATCGTGTACCACTTAACAACTATGAGGGATGTTGTATTAAGTGGGAGTTCATTAGTAATTAGATTAAAACATGAACTAATTATCATAAACATAGTCTGAGTAGTATTTTGAATTAATTTTGTAGTATTGGCATCCATTTTTCTACCATGCGCTAGTCTTGTTATTGAGATAGAAATACTGTTAAAATCTGACAAGAAACTTTACGGACTGGTACCGTATTGTTAAAAAAAATCAAGAAGTGATTAAGTCCTATAGCAAACTTTCAGTAAACCTCACATTGTTGATTCAAAGAGCTATGGTTTCAATTAGTACATAAAGTTATCTTGTCTCCGTGAAACTCAAAGTTCAAATCTGTTTGAAAAGTAAGGAGCTGAAAATTTAGTTTTCAGAAATAATCAAGGTATGAGATATATATGATATCTAAGACCTTATTGCAAGATGATAGAATATAATTTGGTGAGACTACATAAACTCATAAGTTTTATGGGAATGTACGAAGGTTGAAGACGCAAGGCGTCCCAATCCTCCAACTATTGGGGCACTAACAATATTCGCATATCCATGAAGTTATCATCCTTAGTATGCACCGTTGCTAAGACTCGTCGTATCGAAGCATCACGTGATGATCGGGTGTTATAGATTCTACGTGTGCATACAACGGGTGCAAGCCAGATTTGCATATGCGAATACTAAGGTTAAAACTTTACGAACCTAGCATGTACAGACATGGTCTCAGAAAGTCATCATGATACAATGGATAAAATTATGAGTGAAATTGTTCATCATATTACAAGGTTACTAATAGTGAAATCCGGAACACTTGACATATGATGATCAACTTCAAAGTAAGAACCTCAAGGTTATTGGTATTTGACCAACAAACCAAGAAGTTATTGAAGTTGATGTGTTTTTCTGAATAATGAGAAAAGCTAAAAGAGAAACTACAAAAGATTATTAGCAGAAAGAAAGAAAAGACTAGAATGTCTAGCTCAGGTGTATATAAATGATATACATGTTATGGTTGTATTCCTAGTTAGGTCTCACAATGAAATTCTTGGGTATTTGTACCATATTGGTTGGTATGAAGTGTCATACAAAACAAATACAAGAATACAATGGCCTAAGTGACTGACAAGGAATATGATAGGAATGCACGTCTGGAACAAAAATAAAGTGTTATTATGTTCGTCGTTGGCATTATATCTAGCCCTTAGAATTTATAATAAAGAACTTAATAATTGTTATTTTGCTCTGGTCAAATGAAAACAATGAGTTGTTCAAATTATGACATTACTCCATATACGATGGATAAGTTATTATAAATCTTAATGGTGAAACACACACACATAATACTGACGCTAAAATGCCATAAGGCAAATGATTTGAATTCCACTTATTTGTGGAACCGCCATTTAGGTCATATTAGAAAGGAACGCATGAAGGAACTCCATGCAAATGGATTTTTGGAGTCATTTGATTTGTTGAATCGTTTGGCGCTTGCAAAATCTTTTCTAAAAAGTAATGACTGAAATACCGTTCATAGGCCAAGAGTTGAACGGGAAACTAACTTAGTGAAAACATACATAATGATATATGTGGTTCACTAGGCATAGTTATGTGCGGGAGATTCTTCTACTTCATGAAAACTTTCAACAATGAATTGAGTAGATATGTGGATATATTCAATAAGGAAGAAGTTTGAAACATTTGAATGGATTCAAATAAATTTCAGCATGAAGTGGAAATCATCGTAATAGAAAAGTCAAATATCTATGATTGGATCATGGTGAAAATATTTGAATTACGAGTTTTAGCAAACATCTAAGAGAGTCATGAAATTGTTCTACTACTCACATTTCTTGGAGTATCATAATGATGATATAGTATCCGAGAGATGTATCCAAACTTTGTTGGATTAATGATGAGATAAAATATTATGACGCCATTATATTTTTGTGGATTATGCTTTAGTGACTACCGCTTTTACACTGAATACAGCATCATCATGATCCGTAGAAATGACACCATACGAGTTATGGCATGGGTATGAACCCTAATAGTCCTTTCTTAAATTTTGGTATGCATAGCATAAGTAAATAAGTTTACAACCAAAATCGGATGAATGTCTTTGTTGGTTATCCCAGAGATTTAATTGGGAATTCTTCCCACGAGACAAAGATAAAAGTGTTTGTCAATGTTTCTTATTTCCGAGAAATTGTTTCTAGTGAAGTATTTGAGTGGGAGGACAATATAATTTGATAACGTTTATGAACCTGAGCATAATGATCAGAGTAGCGCAGCATCGGAATTGGTTTCGGAAGCGGCCACGACGATCCTGGCTCCCATGACTACAAAGTGTTTTAGCCATGGAGATCGAAGTACATATTGAACCTTGTAGGTATGGTTTACTTTGTGATCAAATAAATGATTTGTGGACAAAGGATTGATTTTGAACAATGATAAACCAACTACAAACAAAGAAGTTATGATGGGCCCTGACTCCGTTAAAATGGCTATACGCCATGAAATCCAAGATAGATGAATATTTTTTGAAAGTAAATGGATCTATAAAATTGATGGACTTGGATGAAATATCCTTGAAGAAGCTCGACTTGTCGAAAAGTTGTTTACGACAAAGTTCAAAGAGTTGACTACGATAAGATTAGATCTTCCGTAGCAATGCTTATAGTCTATGTGGATTATTCTAGTAATCACTACATATTTCTTTTATGAGATATGCTAGTAGGATGGCAAAATACATTACTTATCAGACGTGTGTATTAAAGGTGTATACAAGATACAACCAATTGTTTTGCTAGTCCGTGGAATACTAGATAGGTATACAAACCTCAATTGGATGAAGTGAGTATCACGGAGTTGGAATCTTCACCAGATGAAATAGTCAAAGAGTTTTTGATTTCATCAGAAACGATGAAGAGGCTTGCATTTGCAAGAAATTAAGTGGGAGCGCTGAGACATATTTATAATACTTTATGTAGATGACATATAGTTGGTTATAAATGATGTAATTATATACTTGATTAAAAAGGTTTCATTGAGAAATTAACTTCAATGAAAGGACATGGACTGAAACAAATTTAGTGTCAAGATCTATGAAGATAGATTGAAACACATAATAAGTTTAAGTCAAAGTACATAGAATGGATATTGAAGTAGTTCAATATAGAAATATTAAGAAAATGTTCTTGTCATGTGAAGGTTTAACAAGACTTGAGTGTATCTGACACTCGATGAGTAAAAACACATGAGTGATTTTAGATCATGAATAATATGTACATAATCAGATATCTTGTGCTCTAAAAAGTTAGGAGCATATACCAGAATGATTCATGTGATGATCATTGAAAAACAGTAAGAATATTCTTGAGTACTTAAGAAGAACCAAGAATATATATATATAGTTTTTGTATGAAGAAAAGACAAACAAATCGCTGTAAAGTGTTGCACCGATATTTGTTTTGTCACATATGAAAATAAAATTTCAATTTCAAATTAGACTAAATGTTGTTTACAAGGTAGCACAATGAGCTAGAAGTTGTCTATGCTAGATTTAGAAGAGTTCTAAATATTGTGACGGATTCTACAAAAGAAGGCAGAGTATGTCATTGTTTTGACAATGACAAAGGATGTTAAGTCAAGAGGTTCTTTTAGAACTTGGTGTAGCTCCGACAGAGTCAGAACTTTGAAGCTATATTGTGTGTGACAATATTAGTGACATATTTCAGACCGCGGAATTAAGGTTCCACCAGAAGACCAAACATATTTAATGCCGACTCATTTGGAAATGAGTGATGCGTTGAGACGCAAATGAATTACAAAATACATACGGTTCTGAGCATGTCAGATCCGTTGACTAAAACCTCTCTCGTGAGCAAAACATGATAAAGCACCGGAGGGCCAAGGTGTTATATCTTTACAAATGTAAACTAGATTATTGACTCTAGTGCAAGTGGGAGACTGTTGGAGATATGCCCAAGAGGCAATAATAAAATGGTTATTATAATATCTTTGAGTTTATGATAATGTTTACATACCATGCTATAATTGTATTAACCGAAACATTGATACATGTGTGTTATGTGAACAACAAGGAGTCCCTAGTAAGCCTCTTGTATAACTAGCTTGTTGATTAATAGATGATCATGGTTTCGTGATCATGAACATTGGATGTTATTAATAACAAGGTTATGTTATTATATGAATGATGTAATGGACACACCCAATTAAGCGTAGCATAAGATCACGTCATTAAGTTATTTGCTATAAGCTTTCGATACATAGTTACCTAGTCCTTATGACCATGAGATCATATAAATCACTTATACCGGAAAGGTACTTTGATTACATCAAACGCCACTGCGTAAATGGGTGGTTATAAAGGTGGGATTAAGTATCCGGAAAGTATGAGTTGAGGCATATGGATCAACAGTGGGATTTGTCCATCCCAATGACGGATAGATATACTCTGGGCCCTCTCGGTGGAATGTCGTCTAATAGCTTGCAAGCATATGAATGGTTCATAAGAGACCACATACCACGGTACGAGTAAAGAGTACTTGTCATGAGACGAGGTTGAACGAGGTATAGAGATACCGATGATCAAACCTCGGACAAGTAAAATATCGCGTGACAAAGGGAATTGGTATCGTATGTGAATGGTTCATTCGATCACTAAAGTCATCGTTGAATATGTGGGAGCCATTATGGATCTCCAGATCCCGCTATTGGTTATTGGTCGGAGAGAAGTCTCAACCATGTCTACATAGTTCGCGAACCGTAGGGTGACACACTTAAGGTTTGATGTCGTTTAAGTAGATATGGAATATGGAATGGAGTTCGAAGTTTTGTTCAGAGTCTTGGATGGGATCCAGGACATCACGAGGAGTTCCGGAATGGTCCGGAGAATAAGATTCATATATAGGAAGTCACTTTCCAAGTTTGGAAATGATCCGGTGAATTTATGGAAGGTGGTTTCTAGAATTATCCGGAAATAAATTACTATGGAAGGAGGAGTCCCGGAGGGACTCCACAAACCCTAACCAGCCAACCAAGTGGGAGGGTGGAGTCCATGGTGGACTCCACCTCCTTGGCCGGCCAAGAAAAGGGGGAAGGGGAGAGTCCCTGTCCCTCTAGGTTTCGTCCATAAGGCAGTTTTTCTGTTGGGGTCTTATTCGAAGACTTTGGGCAAACCCTTGGGGTTCCACCTATATAATGAGGAGGAGAGGGAGGGGGCAGCCCATGGCTTGGCCGCACCACCCCTGCCCCCTTGAGGCCGGCGCCCATGGCATCCCCTCTCCCCAAACCCTAGCACCCCTCCTCCACTACTTCTCCCGCATATGCTTAGCGAAGCTCCGCCGGAGATCTCCATCGACACCGCCACCACGCCGTCGTGCTGCCGGGATTCCGAGGAGGATCTACTACTTCCGCTGCCCGCTGGAACGGGGAGAAGGACGTCGTCATCAACACCGAACGTGTGACCGAGTACGGAGGTGCTGCCCGATCGTGGCACCGTGATCAAGATCTTCTACGCGCTTTTGCAAGCGGCAAGTGATCGTCTACCGCAGCAATAAGAGCCTACTCTTATAGGCTTTGGAAATCTTCAAGGGTTAGTCTCGTTCGTCCCCTCGTTGCTCCCATCTTCTAGATTGCATCTTGGCTTGGATTGCGTTCTCGCGGTAGGAAATTTTTTGTTTTCTATGCAACGTATCCCAACACGAAGTTGGTGGTACGTGGGCGTCAATGACAACATGTGCCACCTCTGTCAACTATGTACTAACAAGATATCATGGGGATCCAAGAGTGGATATCCATAACTATGGGAACATCCTTAATTACTAGTGTACTCCAACTACTAGGTTTAGGAGGATTAGTGGTGGGTATGTGGGGTGCATATTAACACAACTGAGTCTACCTTTATGTGGGCTCGGCCAGTACACACATTGTACAAGGACATCATATATCCTAGTCATATCTTAACTACGCTAGTGGTGATTCCCAGACCTCCATGATGTGTTTATCTTTCTCTTAGTTTACTTTCAGTTTTAACTTACTTTAAGTTGTTCATTAATTTTTGTTCTTAGCCGGTTGATTACAACAACTCCATAGTAACTTATAGAATAGTCTATTTCCAAACCACGGTTTGGATGCGAAACATGGATGCATGTTGTGACAACGTACGTAGTTGCGAGGTTGTGTAGTTTTAATACGAAGAAGCTCTTATGGACGATACTTTAGGGATATATTTGTTGCTATTTGTACTACAATTATCCTATTGTGGTGCAGGAAATCGAGTCATCATTGATGTCAAAGTTGGAAGTGAAGAAGATCAAATGACGACCAAGATGTTCAAGGTGTGATCCAAAGAATGGACATGTGATAGTTGAGTGTATCGGAACCATGTTTGAACATGAAGAGTGCGCCAACATTCACAGTTTAACTTTACTTTAAGACATCATCATTATGAAGAAAGAAAAAAAATGATTCGAGGTTGATTAAGTTGAAGTGCAAGTCAAGAGGAGCTATCTAGAAGAGATTATATGTTTGAAGCTTGCCATATATTTGGTAATAATGGATATGTGAAGATATAACTAAGAAGAAGCTCTCCCACAATGAAGTATGTGAGAGCAATCCACAAGATTTAACAAAGCAAGCGTACTAAAAAGGTGATCAAACTTAAGAAGGTGAAAACCGCAATCATCTAGCTCAAGTGAATTGCGCAAGAATAAAATTTGTTCTTGATATTTTTTATGTTTTACCAGTTGCTTCTTAATTGTTAGGAGATCGAGTTTAAAATTTATCGTTGTACTATCAACAAGAGCTGTCGAGTGAGTATCGTCATTGTATAGTTCAGAAAGAGCTCGAGCCTTTGTCGTGTACTATCAAGAGAAGATGTTGAGTTGGTATCTTAATCATATTTTTTTTTTCGAGAATACGTCCTGGAAGACGTATCAATCACATATTAGAAGATACTGACGGCCGATACAACTCCACACACACCCAAGACGATATATAGCCCAGCAGCTTACAACACCCCGCTACAAACGACCCGATGAGAACGATCCGCCCCCAACATCCTACCAAAAGAGGTGAGGAGATGTTTGCCAGTCTCAACTCAACATAGGCTAAGGCGCCATTAGAGGCTTCTTTCGATAAAAAGAAGCTAATAGAATGACCCGACTGTCACTCCTATTTCTAGAAAACGTTATCTGGATTGAGCAACTAGCGCGAAAGCCGTTGCGCGTTAGCGCATCCGTTTTCTTGCTTGGATTCAAAAAGAAAAGGAAGGTTGATTGGAGCACGGAGCCACCGAACCGCGTCACGAACCAAGCGAGACACCACCATAACACGATCGCGACTCCAAGGCAGCCCGGACCAACATACCTCCCCTCATGAGCCTAGAAGAGTCGGCGAGGAGAAGGCAGGATCCTTCAGAATTGGAGACGCAGCTGACTAGGTTGCATCCACCACGTCGTACATAGCGCCTCGAAGCCCCATGTCCTAGCCAGCAGCCAACACCGACAACGCATCACAATGTCCAGCGTCCAGTTACACATCGGCCTCTCCCCAAGAAGCCCCGACAACGTCTTCAAGAAGAGAACGACGCCGTGGCGCCACCGTCGCCTTGCCCGAGACCGGACATAGGGTTTCCCCTGGCACCAGAGGAGAGGGAAGGCACGGTTGGGACCAAAGATCACGCCTTCAGGAAGGAAGCGGCGCCCTCGGGCGTCGCCGTGATCCGCACCGGAAGCACCGAGCAGATCTTTCACCCTGGTCCTTCACCGTAACCCCGATGCCGCCAGCGGCGAACTGAAGGCGATGGACGGGGAAGCAGACGCCGGCTTGGACCACCACCAGAAAGGCAAGAAGTCACACCGGCCTCACCGTCGCCGAAGAGGAGAGCCGACCACCACCAGCATCACCGGCGGCCAGCAAGAACTCGAAGGAGGGAGCTACCTTGCCGGCCAACCACCACCGCTGGCGCGCCCACGCAGCACGCCGGAGACGAGACTCCTCGCGCCGCCACCACGCCCTGAAACAGCCCGGCCGCCAGGCACAACCACGGCCACCACGCGAAGCTGCACCGACCACTGCCGCCTCCATGTGCGAGAGGATGCCCCTGACGCGGCTCGCCGGCCGCCGCCGCGCCAGGCCCCGCCGACCTCCGCCGAGTTGCACCGCCGCCATGAATCAGAGCCGCCCCGCACGGTCCGCCACGCGCCGGGTAAGGGAGAGCCCGCCGCCGCCGGCACTGCGCAGGCTTTCCCCGACGGCACACGCTGGCGGCAACAGGGGAGGGAGGGAGAAGGGGGAGCGAGAAGGCGGGGCTAGGGTTTCTCCCCTTCGGCCGCCGCAGGGGACGACCAGGGAGAGCTGAGTTTTTCGAGAATACGTCCAATGAACCGCAATGCTTTCATGACCTGAGATCCGGGTATCTTAATCATATTATGAAATATTGACTGTGAACATCTTCCAAAGTTTTCAAATTTTGCTCCTAGAATTATTAAACGTGAGTGGACCAATTAGGGCATGCCCAATGCACTGCCCTAGAGATACTGCCTCATAACTTTAGTTAGATTCGGGTGGTTCAAAGTAGGTTCGGATGAGGAGGTAGCCTCTTCATCAGGAGGCAGCCTTTTCAGCCATAAAGTGAAAACTGAGTGAAAATGTGATAGAGAAAGAAAAAAATCAAATCAGCTTTTAAGAGATAGATATATTAATGGAACCATAACATGTCATGCATATGTCAAAAGTTTTATCCAAACCTAGTTGGACAGCTGCCTCCATTGCTCGTGTACTTACGCACCTCGAACCGATGGTGACGTGGCTACAAACGAAGGGATCCCGCGAACACACGAATTCCATCGTGTCAAAGCCGTGTGCTCCGAACATCTTGCAGCGGAAGAAAGAAAGACCAGCGGAGAAGAGGGGGGCACGCACGGCAAAGCAACGCCGGCGCGCGGCAGCGATGTGGCGGCTGGCTAGGAAGGCCGTGACGACGGCGCTGGCGCTGGGCGTCGGCGGCGGCGCGGCCACCATCGCCACCTCCGAGGACCCCGCCAAGGCGCTCAAGATCTGCACGCACCTGCCCCCGCGCCTCCTCCGCGACTCCGTCGCCGCCGCCACCATCGCCTTCGACTACCAGTACTCGCTCTGGGGCCTCGACCCGGGCTCCAAGGCGTGGCAAGACGCCAAGCACGACACCCACCTCCGCTCCGCCAACCTCCTCCAGGACCTCTGCTTCCGCAACGGCGGCATCTACATCAAGCTCGGCCAGCACATCGCGCAGCTGGTACGGAATCCCGGCTCCCTTGTCCTCCGAATTGATGATCTCGGCGTTTGCCTAAATTTGTCAGCTCTTGTTTTAGGAGTATGTGGTGCCTGAGGAGTACGTGCAGACGATGAGGGAGTCGATGCTCAAGAGGTGCCCAGTCTCGTCATTAGAGCAAGTCCGCGGGGTGTTCAAGAAGGATATTGGAGAATTGCCGGAAAAGGTTTGCTCCTTATCACCCTTCCCTGCATTACTTATTACTATCTTTTCCTACATCTTTCTGTAGGAACTTCTTAGCTGTTGCACAGAGTGCGTACCAATCGGTCGGTGATGGTACACTATTAATAATTAACGAAACCCCACAATCTGAATGACCCTGCTTAATGCAGTAATTGGCCAATGGAGTATTCATGTTTGAGTCATAAGTTGTTACATTTATGCTTAGCTCCTGCCCTTCACCGTCAAAAAAGATTTACGCTTAGCTTGTTTGTGAATTTTGAAGAAACTCTGACATGAAGTTCCTCTTTTACCTCATCCTGGTGGTGCAGGTTTTTGCAGAATTCGACCCTGTCCCAATTGCAAGCGCTTCTCTTGCGCAAGTTCACGTCGCCACAACACATGATGGTAAAAAAGTTGCTGTTAAGGTACATATGATATAAAAGTTCTCTAGAGTTCAGTTATCAAATAAGTTTGAGCTTTTACATTATATTAGCAGAGTTCAGATGTAACCTGCTTGCTGCCTCCATTTTAACCTTTTTGACCACTTTCTTGACTTACAGGTTCAACATGACCACTTGACAGATACTTCTGTAATAGACATCGCCACTGTGGATTTAGTAGTCAATGCTCTTCATTATATCTTCCCTACATTTGACTACAGGTATAACCAGCGGATGGGAGCAACTTTTCTTTGTTTATTACCTTGCTTCCTTTTTCTTTTTGTTAACATACCACCTCAAAAGTTAGTCTTGTATTGATGTTTACAGTTAGTTATGATAGTGACACCTTCTCCCAAATCATTAGACAGGTCAAACACGATATTGCTGTTTCCATCTTGTTTAATGGCGCATGTCTCCTGTGTACACTTACTTGGCCTAACAGCTCTATTTGAGGAATTATAATTAACTAATTTTATCTTTCAGCTCCCTTATTATGGTTCGGACACTACAAATAAGGACATGTTTGATCCTTGCCATTAAACAACAATGTTTTAATTCTTCCATTTTTCGTGGTTGACACTGCACATAGTTCCTAAAAGATTCCACTCGTTGAGAGTCACCTTCCTACCATGATTGCAAGGATCGTCAATTACTAAAAACTGTCTTATTTATTTTACCCATTTAACAAATTATACAAGGATTCAAAAGAAGCTTCAAGCAATTGCAACTTCAAATGCACATGAACATGCGTTATGAAAATCTCATTTTGCGTGAAGGAGTCAAACAGTTATATGTTTGCCCTTAACATAACAATGTTATCTGTTTGCATATTGGAATAAACTCTAGCTATTCACCAGCAAGCAGCAACCCAAGATTTGCATGCATTCTTCGTAATTTTAATATGACTGTAATTTGGTGATAATAATGCTGATTTTCCATGCCGTGCCATTTTGCATTAATACCACTAAAATTGGTCAATGCAGGTGGTTAGTTGATGAAATTCGAGAAAGTGCACCTAAGGTACTTTCCCTTGATTCCTGGATTTCAGTATATCCATTATAATTTCTTTTTGTTCCCCTGGAAAATGCATTATCCTTTTCGTATAGTTTATCATGTCATAGTTACTTTTGTCAATTCTATGTCCATGATTGTCCCATTGTACGATCCCTATTGTTCATATTGAATTTTGTGCTCGTCAGTATGATTTCCTTGACGATATCTTTATTTTACTTGAATTTTATCTGTTGTAATGAAAAGCGAATGAACAGGTTACATAATCTGGGGTCTGCACTAACTTCTTTCATTGTTTCAGGAATTAGATTTTTTGTGTGAAGCTGAAAACAGTGCAAGATGTTTGATTAACTTCAGAAAGCTGTCTCCTCACATTGCAAATAGCATATACATCCCCAAGGTTTATTTGAACCTCAGCTCATCAAGAATTCTCACTATGGAGTATATGGATGCCATGGAGGTAACTGATGTTAAAGGCATTAAAGACGCTGGAATTCGCCCTGTTGATGTTTCAAACCTAGTAAGTTTACAGTTGTTTCAAAACAAATGTGGTAATGAGCTCTTTATGGATACTCACTTGACAGTTATGTAGGTCAATAAAGCATTTGCTGAGATGATTTTCAAGCATGGTTTCGTTCATTGTGATCCCCATTCTGCCAATATGATGATCCGACCCTTGCCACAAGACAGTAAAAAATGGTTTGGTGAGTATCTTGCTTAGTAGCATAAAAAATCCAACAAGTCCTCCAATTCTAGTTTTTTTTTTGAAAAGCATCAGAGCTAATCTCCTGTCATTGGTAATTATGCTATCAGTCCGTTCCGAATTATAAGATGCTATAGTTCTTTTTTCTGAATCGTACGTATCTAGACGCATTTCGGCCTGTGTGTAGTTCAGATTGAAATATTCAAAACATCTTATAATCCGGGACGGAGGAAGAACATTAAATGAATAGTGCATAATATCAGTATTGGTCTTTACATTTGATGAGAAGAAGAGTGGCAGGTAGCTTCTTTAACTGATGACAATCAGCACAACAAGATATGCATCTTGTCATGTGAGACTTGTGACTTAATGAGTGCAATTACGTTGCCGATATTTGTCAGACAGGACAGTTTACTACGTTGTTCTGTGTTGTTGTACATACCTATAACAGAACTAACTTACTGAATTATTTTATGGAGTGTAGGATGGAAACGGCCACAACTGATTCTTCTTGACCATGGTCTTTACAGAGAACTTGATAACTCTACGAGGATAAACTATGCTTCTCTTTGGAAGGTGACAATGCTAATACAACTTCTTTTCTGATCACAATTCACTAGCCAGTACTTCAATATATTCTACCATGTTTGTTTAACGCAGGCGCTTGTTCTTTCCGACGAGAAAGCAATTAAGGAGTACAGCGTCAAACTAGGTGCTGGGGAGGATCTTCATGCATTTTTTGCTGGTGTTCTCACAATGAAGCCATGGAGTAGTGTCATTGACCCATCTGTTGGTCATCTTATCTTGGATGGGAATAATACCGATCGTTCTGAAGTTCAGGTGATTTTCGTTATGCATTATTTTCTTCTTACTGTTGGCACATATACCAGTGCAAATTAACAACATTCAGTATGCTGGAGAATATTAGCATGTCATCACACTTCACTAGAAAGAAGTTACTTATTGCTTGTTATGTGATTGTTTTAATTGTTTCAGCAAGTACCAGGACTCCAAATCTTCTTTATCTTTCCTACAGTAGAAAAATGCGGATTTGAAATTGCAAAACCAGGAATGCTTTTAAACCTATTTCCCACATGTACGATGCTTTTAAAAACTGATTCATGGTTTATTGGTTTCCCTCTTTTGATTGAAGATGTGCTCGTGTTGTCATTCTTGTAATAAGCTCAATTGGATTGGCAATTGTGCCTTCTTGTCACTCAAGTTTTATATATTAACCTATTTTCCGATCCCCTTGAACCTGAGATCGTTGATGATGGTCCACTCTTAGATGGTTGTTAACTTGTTGTTTCTTGGTCACAGATGTATGCTTCCTTATATTTCCCACAAATCTCGGAGCTCCTCCGGAGACTACCAAGGGTCATCTTGCTGATGCTCAAGACAAATGACTGTTTACGTGCAGTCAATCATGCGCTGGTAAGTGAAATGGAATTACTAGCATAAATATAAGGTTGTTATATCATGTTGTACCTGTAACCCACTTAGGATTCAGAGTCAGTAATGCAAAATAATTGATATATCATAGGAAGCATGAAATCAACTTCCAGATTTTGTCATACTTGTGCATTGGCTTAAACTAACAACCTAAGGAGAAAATAAGATTTGCACAATGTCTTTACTCCCCCCCCCCCCTTTTGTTGGTAAAATGTCTTTACTCAAGGTGTTCTTTCCACTATATCCTCAGTTGCATAAATCCATCTTCATCTGTTTTTCTTTTCTACAAGACCACATCAGGGTTTTATTATATCTTGGTTCATGCCTATTCACTCATTTAGTTAGCATTTGAATTACCAAAAGTACTAAACCCGTTCCAAAATATGTGACTTTCTAGAAAGTGTGCAGTCAAACTTTTTGTTAACTCTCACTGAATATTTTAAAAAGATCATCAAGGTTAGTGACTCAAAATAATACCACCAGATTTTTCAAGCATTTCCGAATTCTGTACTTTCTTGATTCTTAATGATGTACTTATATAAAAGCAATGATCAAAGTCCCATCTTGGATACTCGTCCATTCTGTTAGTTTATCATTTGTTTTTTTCGCCCCAACTAACAGTTAACTGCTTTGAAGGTTGGAGGTTCTCCCTTGGAATCATTTGAGACCATTGCACGAGTTTCTTGTGAAGCTGTGTTTGAAGCTAAAAGGGTGGAGAGGACATTCTTTCTACATAGATTTATAATATGGCTGGAGGAAGTTTTGATGGAAGTTCGACTATTCCTCTATTTCAAGATGGGCCCCCCTTTTTTATCAACTAAAGAAGCTATTGCCCGGGTAAAAAACTCGGCATATCAACAGTTTTCAACTATAGTGTAAATGGAAATCAACATGTAGTTCTTTTTGAAGTGCGGAATCTGACAGTTAGCTTAGCATTGCCTTGTTTCTAAGTATTATTCTTTGATGGACCATGTCCATCCTGATTGGTCTTGGATCTTTCTTGATTGTACAACCCCCTATAGCAGGGACGACGATTCGAGATAGCATACAAATTGACATCACTGGACAGTGTGAATGGCCACACTCTAATTCCATGATTTATGTTCACCGCGTATTGCTCAATGTCAGAATTCATCACTGGACAGTTTGAACATCGGCAAGTGCACAGGCTATCATAATAGGGATCTTTAGAGCATCTTCAGTTCGCACCGGATCGAGGGTTTGGGGACGTTATTGCTTGTGAACATTGCTATCACGGATCTCCGCGTGCATGGCGAGAAAATCAGCAAAATCTGCAGGCACATCATGATCAACCTCTACAAGAGGGTCCTGACACTCATAGGGACTAACATGTGTCCTGGCCCGATTTTTGCGGTCATCCTCGTTGATCATGTTGTGCTATGATCACACAAGCCTGCATCAACTCCCACATTTGATCATGAGACCAACTTAGAGCAGGGTACCGAACAATAACAAATTGTGCTTGGAGCACATCAAATGCCCGCTCGACATTCTTCCAGCAAGCCTTCTGTCGCGAAGCAAAGTGGCAATTCTTCTGACCTGATGGCACCGAGATTGTTTTGACAAATGTTGCCCATTTTGGATATATATCATCGGCTAGATTATAACTTTTGGTATATTGGTGGCCATTGATCTCATAGTTGCATGAACAAATTGAGCTTGGAGCACACCAAATGCCCACTCGACATTCTTTTGGCAAGCCTCCTGTCGCGAAGCAAAGTGGCAATTTTCTGACCTGATGGCACCGAGATTGTTTTGTCTCATAGTTGCATGGTGGAGCATGACCTTCCACTAGTTTGCTAAATACCGAAAACCGCTGCAACACGTTGATATCATTGTGTGGTCCCACTATGCCAAAGAAAGAATGACAAATCCATAGATCATAATCTGCCATAGCACCACACTGCAATATCCATGACGGCCTTTGTATATACCTTGCCAAGTAAACAGGCAGTTCTTCCATTACCCGTGCATACAATCGATGCTTTCAAGCATCCCATGGAATCCTCTCGCTGCATTTTGGGCCATGATCCTTGCTGTCTCTTCTTCAGTTGGCCCTCTTAAATAGTACTTTGCCAAACTTTTCCACCACAACTCGGCAAAACTTATACATGCACTCAATGGAAGTAGACTCACTCATACGTAGGTAGTCGTCCTGTGTATCGGCAGGTGCTCTGTATGCGAGCATCCTCATGGCGGCGGTGCACTTCTGAATCGACGAGAAACCAGCCGTGCCAACATCGTCATGCTTCAGCTTGAAGTAGGGGTTGAACTCTCGAACGCCATGGAGGATATTTACGAACAAACCCTTGCTCATCCTATACCGACACCGAAAATTGTGGGCGTGTGTTGCCTCTTCTGCGAAATAATCGTTGTGCAACATGGTATGCCCCTCGATCCTCTGTCTGGGCTTCGACTTATTTCTTCACATCGCGACGCGGCGCGGCCTCTTCTTCTTCTTCGCACGGAGTCCAGAATGTTTTGGAGGGACGCGATGATTGACAAATGATCCCGAAGGTCGTCATCGAAGGCTTGCTCTTCCTCCATCATTTCCACGATCATCTCGTCCTCGCTATCCATGTCTGAAGCAAAACAAATGGTTAAAATTCATCCGCGGCAGAGGAGGCAACGAACATCGTACCGCCGAGCACCTTCTGTGCGCGGAGGAGGGGCGGATTGGCCAGCGCGTTCTGGGACGCGTTGGCGAAGCAGCGGCGGCGAAAACGACGGCGAGGGAGCCAGTCATCACGGCGGTGTCCGATGCAGGAGGAATTTTCTGTCGAGACGGCCAGAACATCGAGCGGCCGTGGAGGGGTGGGAGGCGCGGGAGGGAAGGAGCGACGAGAAATAAAAGACGGGAAACCGTTCGGGATGTGGTCTCCGCCAGGTGGGTACCTGCCTTGCTTCTCGTTTCGTCCGACGCGCCCGAAGCGTTCCCCTGTGGAGCGGAGACGGTCTCGGGCCACCGAAGGGGCCTTTGGGGCGCGCGACTGAAGCCGGTTAAATATCCAGCGTGCTCCAAAAAAAACTTTGAGGCGTGATTGGAGATACTCTTAGTTTTTCGATTTTTTTTCTTGCTAGTCTTCTCGATATGAGCTTTATCGTTTAGCTTGATGGCAAACTCGACCAATATCTAATTCTTACGCTCTGTACTCTGTTCTGAAAATGGTTGTAAAATACAGGCTGTGCTTTTCTCCATGATTGCTAAATAAGAAAACGGTTTCAGATAGATAAATAACCAACAAAAAGAACACCAATCTTTCGACAGAAATTTCCACTGCAGTTTACAATCAGCAGAGATGATTGAGTTGTGAAGATTCTTTCATGCTAGACTAAAGCCAACCGATCGAGCTTCCATCAAAAGGGGTGCCGTATTGGGAATTTGTGGTCTTACTGAGCTGCTGTTTGTTCCCTGTGATCACCGCAGCTCTCTGACTGGACATCCCGTTCAGCTCCGGTGATCTCCGTTCGTCGCGGCCGTCGTGCGGCGACAGCTTCCGGTGCTTCCTCATGTGCCCGCCGAGCGCCTGCCCTGATAGGTACTCCTTACCGCACATCTCGCACTGGTACTTCAGCGTCTTGCGTGCGTTGCCAATGGCGCCGGTGGCCAACTCGTGGCATCTTCCGACGACGGCCTTCCTCTCTGTGCCGTTGCTCTTGCAATTGCCGTCGGCATCATGGTGGCTTGTTGCAACGGTGACCTTCTCCCCTTCGAGATGTCCATTGCCGCGATGGTTTGCTGCATCGATGAACATCTCGTCATTGCTGTTGCTGTCGCCACTGCTGCTATCGACATCTTCATGACAAGCTGAGGCGCTGATGATCTTCTTCCCGTTGTCATCGGATTCCCCAGGGCTTCCTGCCACCGCCGTCTTCCCCTGACCATAACCAGCGCCAATGGCTACCTCCAGTGATCTCTGTTCTTCGCCGCCGTTGTGGGACGGCAACTTCCGGTGCTTCCTCATGTGCCCGCCGAGCGCTTTCCCTGAGAAGCACTCCTTGCCGCACACCTTGCACTTGTGCGTCTTGCGTACAATGCCGTTGACACTGCCAATGCCGGTAACCTTCCTCTGTGTGCAGTTGCCATTGCCGTGGGCATCATCGTGGCTTGTTGCGATGGTGACCTTCCCCTTGACATTTCCATCGGCACGGTGGTTTGCTGCATCTATGAACATCTCGTCATTGGTGTTGCTGTCTCCACTGCTGCTATCGACATCCTGATGACACGCTGCTGCGGTGATGATCTTCTTCCCATCGCCATCGGATTCCCCGGAGCTCGTTACCACAGGGGTCTTCTCCTTGCCACGACCAGCGCCATCGGCCACCTCCGGGAATCTCTGTTCTTGGGCGCCGTTGTGCGGTGGCTGCTTCCGGTGCTTCCTCATGTGCCCGCCGAGCGCCTGCCCGGAGTGGCACTCCTTGCCGCACACCTCGCACCTGTACTGGCGTACAATGCTGTTGGCGCCAGTGGCTAACTCGTGGCATCTTCCGACGGCAAACTTCCTCCCCGTGCCGTCGGCATCATCGTGGCTTGTTGCAAAGGTGACCTGCTCCCCCTTGATATTTCCATTGCCGCGGTGATCACCGTGGTTTGCTGCATCGATGAACATCTCCTCACTGCTATTGCTGTCGCCACTAATGCTGTCGATATCCTGAAGAAAAGCTGCTGCCACCAAGGCCTTCTCATTGCCATGACCACCGCCGTTGGCCATGGCCAACTTCTCGTCGCGGCAACTGATGCCGGTAACGTCCCCGGCGATCGCGTTCCTTGCTTTCTTCGTGTGGCCGAGGTGCACGTGCCCGCCGAGCGCCTGGTGGCTGCCGAAGCACTTGCCGCACAGGCTGCACACGAAGCGCCTCGGAGCTCCCGGTAGCGCTTCCGCCGCCGCCGCCGGCACCGACGTCTTCTGCCCCTCCGTCACACCCCGATGCTGCGACGCTTGGCTCACCTCGCTGTCCGCTCCGTTGCTTCCCTTGCCACGCCCCGCGCTGTACACCTGCGGCTCTGCGCCGCAGCGGCGACGCTTCTTGTTCTTCTTCCCCTGATCAAGACCTCCCCGGAACCGTTCCGCGGAACGCATCGGATCCTCGCTCCCGGACTCCTCTTCAGAGGCGCCGCGCGGCGCTGCCAGGCCAAGGCGAGCCTTCTTGGCCGCTGGCGGGGCGTGGGCCACCATCTCCGGGAGGTACCTCTTCCGCCCACCCGGGATCGCATCGTCGTCGTCGCTGGACTCCGCCGGCGCGGCCTGGCGCGCGAGGAACACGTAGCGGTCGACGTCGTCGTCGTCGGAGTCCGAGGCGTAGCGGTCCTCACCGACCGCCTCCTCCTCCTCCTCTCGGACAAACCCCGGGTGCTTGAGCGGATCTCCGGTGTTGGCGGTGGTGGTCATGTCTGCACTAGTGTGGCGGCCGGTTTGCAAAAGCTTGCGATGGATCGGAACTGCCCTAGTTTGTGTGCGGCAGCATACATATAGGAAGGAACACGATCGTGCCTATCGATCGGGCCGTGCTGCCTTCTTATTTAGGACGCGCGCGCGCGGCTGACGGATGTGAATTCCAGTCTGACTCGGGTCAGCTTTATTCGGCCTTCATTCCTCGAAAAAAAAAGCTTTATTCGGCCTTTCAGGGTTTTTGTGTGGCGGCGCGCGCAATGCATTGTGAGCAATGGTGACCGTGTCCCGTGTGTTTGCTTCTCAAATCACACCAGCCAGACTTAGGGCATCTCCAACCGCGCGACCCAAACGGACGCGCTGGGCCGTCCGGTTTGGGCCGTTTGGGTGGCCGAGCGGACACGCGGACAGCGGCCCGCGTCCGCGTGTCCGTTTGGGTCGCGTGCTGCGCCCAACGCGCGGACGCATCGCATAACCGTATAAACACGAAAACAAACAAAAAATGCGAATTTAAACGAAATTATATTGAACATATGCCCTATTTTGGGCAAATTTGTACATAGCCTTATTTTGGGCAAATAAAACTAACAAAAGAAGCCCCTATATGGGCTTTTAAATTCAAACTAATATTTAAAAACCCTCTATGAGGGTTTGGTCGGCGGCGCGGTGGCCGCCGGTGCGCCGCCTAGCCCCTGTGGGCGTCGTCGGCGACGTCGTCAACGTCCCCGGGCGGCGAGGCGCGATTGTGGCTCGACCGCGCCGGGGACTCCGGCCACGGAGACCACGGGCCTCCTCCCACGGCGAGTGGGGGTCCGGAGCCACCCGTGGGCTGGCGGCGCACGGAGCAGCGCCTCCTCCTCGAGGCGGCTCGCCGCTCTCCGCTGTGCGCGGCGCTCGGCCTCTGGCGGCGCCGCTGGTCCGCGCGGCGCCGTCCTCCCCGCCGCCGCTCTGGCGGCGCTCCTCGTCGGCACGGCGCCTGGCCTCCTCCCGCCGCGCCACCTCCTCCTCCTCCCGTCGCGCCTGGAGGGCCTGGGCGTAGAGCTCCCAGCCCTCCGCCTCCTCGACCTCCCGCCGCGCCGCCTCCTCCATCTCGGAGGTGCGAATGGCCGCATGGAGGTGCGGCCCTTTCGCCTCCTCCTCCGCCGCCGAGATAATCAGGGCGGCGCGGAGGTCCGGGTCCTCCTCCGAGGACTCCGGCTTCGGCTCGAGGAGGAGAGGCGGCGGTTGCGGCAATGCCGCACCGCCGCGGGCGGCCTCTCCGATGTGGAGGCCGCGTTGGTTTCCTCCCGATGGCCGCAACGCCGGCGGACGACGGCGGCTGCTGCTTGCCTCGTCGTCGTTCGCTCCGGGAGCGAACCGTCGCGTCGGGACCATGGCGGCGGTTTTGCTCGGGAGTGCGGTGGGACCGGAGTGGAGGGCCGATCCTCCGATCCCCATTTAATAGTCTCCCTGGTCACCGACAGGTGGGCCCAAGGGAGACGAGGCGACCAGCGCGCGGACGCGAGCGGACGGCGCGTGCCATCCGCGGCCACACAAACCTAGCCCAGATTTGGGCCGGGTTTGCGTCGTTCCGGACGCCGCGGCCGTCCGCTTTTGCGGTGCGTCCCCGCGCTGGGCCGCGTTTTTGTCCGGCTCGACCCAAACGGACGCGCGGGCGCGGTTTGGGTCGCGCGGTTGGAGATGCCCTTAGCACATAAGTTTTCGGATACCATTTTGGAAAAGAAAACATACCCCACCGAAACAACCAAAATCACGTAAAATTTCAGAACAAAATCTGAATCCATGATTTGAACATTTAGAAGTTCATAATAGTACAAAGTTTCATGCAAAACAAGAGATTGCAACTTGTGGGAGCCAAACAAAATCTGAATCCATAATTTGAACATTTAGAAGTTCATAATAGTACAAAGGGCATTGTACTTCCACTAGGACCAGAAAACTTGCTGAGATGATTTTATTTCTGGACCTATTTCCCATCCCCCTTTTCACTAATTTCTCAGTGAAAGTACAATGCCATTTGTGAACCACAAATCTATCTACCTCTATCTACACTATCTACATCTACATCTACACTTCTATCTACACTACTAAAAGAGCAAACATGAATTTCCCTAAAGCCACACCATCAGGTGTACATAGAACGAGTAGCACCACATGATTAGGCCCACCAAGCTCAATCTAACAGCCATTATTAATTTGGTGTGCACTTGGTATTTTACATTGACTGAATTTACTCCACCCCCACCCACACACGAAAATAAGAAATCCCTGTCCCACTCGCTCATCCAAAAATATCTGGAAAAGAAGAACTCAACACAATAGGATCCCAGACGCTCCTCCTCCACCTCCTTACTGACCTCGCACAATCGGATCAGCTCACCCTCAGACCCGACGATGAACTGCCTTGCGTGGCAACCCCACCAAACGCCACACAGCATCCCTCTTGCCTCCTGCACCGCACCGTCGCCTCCCTGCACCGCGACCTTGCAGCCCTCCACCGCACCATCGCCTCCCTGCATGGGACCTCGCCGCCCTACACCGCACCGTGTGCCGACAAGCCGTCACATCACTGCAGCTCCTTCGCCATCATGTAAAAACGCCAATAAATTTGATTGCGTCAATTAAGATTCTCATGGCTGAATTTTGAAGTAACATGCAACCCTATAAGATTGGCCAGGTATGAAACGACCTCAACCATACATAACAAGGCATAAAACAATTTACTCTCCCTGGATGAAAATAATCTGTGTTCTGGACGTCTAAGTGGAGTCATCTGTCATATACAACAGAAATTTAGGTGCAGGGGTTTAAATAGTGCACTACATAAAACATTGGACAACAATAATAGAAGGTAACACTTGCACATAATTAGGACTACTTTGGTTTTTTATGAGCTCTCCCTTCAATATGAATGTATTCAAACTGCATAAATATTTTCACATAATTATATTTGATTCAAGTCACATGTATATTTGTCTCAGCAAGTATTCCAGTTTGAAAAATCATATAAATAAGAGATTTATGTGCATGAACATGAATACATCTTTGCCACTATGATCTACCAAGAACAGGGCAGTAAAACTTCATTCCCCATTAAAAAAAGACAAGGTTATGATTCGCACGAGATGCAGTGTATTGCATGAAAGGTCCAGGAGCGATTCTATGAAGACCAGCGTTGACGAAGACAAATATGTAGATGGCGAGCCGACACAGATACTATATTCGTATATTCGCTTCACCCTTTCTTCCAGGACATAAACTCTGGTTTTGGTTGCAGGCTACTATGCAGCCACTGAAATTTTGAAGTAGGCAGCCCTAACAGATTGGCCAGGTATGAAACGACCTCAACCATAATCTATATCTAAAATTGGATACACACGGCATAGCTGATAGTAATGGCAAAACTATGTCGATGCAATGCAAACATGTACGGAAGAACAATTGGAAGGCGCTAGTATGTCATCTCCCTATCAGCGTGGGGGTGCGCACCCCATTTCAGGATTTAAGCAACACGAACTTCTTGGGTAATTATCGGCAACCTAAATTTTTTTTCCAGACATGAACACTACTGTTGTAGATGTGCTAACTTTTGGCAGGGCCGTACCTGAGAATACAGAGGCCCTGAGCAAAACAAGAAATAGAGGCCCTCAACATGATCATTGACAACTAAGATGATTTTATATATACTACTCACTCCATTTCAATAAACAATGCGCCCTTGTTTTTCGTATTTTACCTTTGACAAAATATTAATCTATATCTCTCTATTTAAAAAGGATGTTTCAATTTTATCCAGATATACATGTATTTAGATGAGTTTAGTTTGTAGATACATGCAAGTTTTGATGAAGTTGAAACATATTTTTCAGGATGAAGTATATACAAAATATTTGATATAAAACGGGTATCATTAGAAAGTATTTTCTAACACGATTCTAACAATGTTGCTTATGTATTATATGATCGTGATATTGTTGTCCTATTTATTTGGTCAAGGTTCACATTGAAATGTGTGTGCGTCTTATTTATAAGAATGAAGGTAGTATGTGGTAAAATAAATTAAAAGAAGTGCATCATGTGAAAAAGCAATCTAAGAATTCAAAAGTGCTAATTTTTAGTCGAGACGTCCCATCTTTCAAAAATGAATCTTCAATTAGTTTTTCATAAAAATCCTTGAGACAAAATCTTAATATTCATTGGAAGACTAACTGAATTAGCTGCACTCGCGATGGAAGAGAAAGAAAAGATACGGGTAAATAGGCATGTGTGGCTTGGGGGCCTTTGAAGTTAATGCGATTGGAAATTTTCTAAGCACTAGTATTGCCTTAGGCTGGCCATAGTGCTAAGTATCATGTAGTAGTATCATGCATATGATACTTGTGTATGATACTATCTCTATAGTGGGTGATATCATGGAGTACAATCATAGATATGCTATATTTATTATTTTTTAGAATCTCAGCATAAATTTGTGTACAAGATTTATTAGGCATTAACTTTTCTCGTAATATGCGCTATGATACGGAATCCACCTATGTTACTCTAATCTCCTCTCTCCTCCTTAATTAGCTGCCACATCAGCATTTTTGCGGACTAATATGCATGATACTAGTTAAGATACTAGCACTATGGCTAGCCTTAGACTACCCACAATGGGAGTATCATAGTTCTCACCCCCCCCCTCACCGCTCTCAACCCACTACAGTACCTTCCCCCTTTCTCCTCCTCGCCGGGCCTCTCCCTCCTCCTCTCCGCCGGAATAGCCGGCCGGAGAGATGGAGAGCAGACGGCGCCGGAGTAGTTTTTAGGCTTAGTTTTTTAGTTTTCGGCGGTTTGCAGGTAGTTTGGAGTAGGGTTCAAGATCCTCTGGATTAGATCTTGAACAGCCTGTGTTTGTGGCTCCATCTTCTCGAGCTCCGGTGGTCGGAGACGGTGAGATCTGCCGCCCCAGGGATCTCCACGCATAAGATCCACAGCTGCTACCCCTGGATCCGCGTTGTTGGGCTTCCATCTCTTCCTCCTCTAGCCGGCCATGGTGGCGAGGAGAAGAGGAAGGATGGTGCCAGTACCTGCATCTGGAGGTACGCAGGGGTCTCCTCCAAGCCTGGCGTTTCGACGCTGCGTCAGGCCGGCGCCGCTGGCAGACTCTGCTGTTCTTCCATGGTGGAAGACAGAGAGATCTGCTTCTCCGGCGCGCCTGTGACAACCCATATTTTTAAGTTATTAAATAATTTGAGTTGGAAAAATAATTAGCTTCTAATCAGTTTGATTTGTGCTAATTTATAGTATTTAGATTAGCTGCTAATATATCTTTGCATGCAATACTAGAGGAATTACTTGCTGCCGATCAAGCTAAATGGAAGTGGAGCTTTGCATGCATCTACTAGTAGATATTTATAAGAGGATGCAACGTGGCTTCAGACTAGAGGTACTTAGGTTGTGTTGGCAAGCAAAAATGGCTTAGTCAGCAAATATCTGTCGTTGCATGTTGGCCAGCTAGATAGAGTAGTTTACCTTGCTCACGCCTGGACGTCGGCACTATTTCTCTATCCAGTGTCTGTGTGCCGAAGCGTCTAAGCGGCCAGATATTTTGGCTGAACCGCCCCTGCCTCTTCCTATAAATAGCTGCCGGCACTCCACACACCACACTGTTCAACACATAGGAAGAGAGATCTTTTTTTGAACAGGGGAAGGGACCCGAAGGTCCCAGAACTGGCATTAATAAGCAAAATTTTTACAGTACTGCAGGAAAGACCAGAAAGAAAAGGAAATTACAACCATGTCCTTCCAATTTGCACAAAGGACCCTAGAAGAAAATTCAAAACGCCATCGGGTCCTCATGCCCATCCCGACCTCGCCGGCGATGCAATTTCCACCATCGCCAGCCGCGTCCTTGCCGACAAATGGCAAGGTGAAGAGGGCCTCCCGCCGGAGGTTGTAGGAGGGGGCGAGGAATAGATCCGGCGAAGCCTGAAGAAGCCGGAGAAGCAGCCGCGCCACCCATGAAGCAGGCTGGATAGGATATTGGAGATCACCACGAATCCAGCCGCTGGAGAGGTCGTCGCAGTAGTAGAAGAAGAGGTGAGGTCGCCCATGCCAGTCAGAGATGGAGCGAGGAAGAGCAGCTCCAGGATGCCCCTCCGTCGATCTGCCAAGAACAGCACCGACAAAGATTTCATCTTCGTTGCCGCCTCCATGGTGGCGATGAAGAAGAAGATCTAGGCCAGATCTGTCCAGATCGAAGGAAAAGCCGACGAGCTTTATTGTTGGGGGTGAGGAAGCGCCGCCGCCTTCCGCATCTGGCTCCTCCCATCGGAGCGCCGCGGACAGCAGCCACACCACCACCAGCCACCGGGAGCAGCTCGAACTCCGGCGTGGCCAAGCCCCCAAGGGCATATCGCTAGTCTCCACAGGGGTAACACTAAGAAATACAGAAGATCTAGACCTAAATCTACACCTAGCTACTCCGGCGGAGGAGGCCCTGGAGCGGCCCGGCCACCGACGGCCGACTCTCAAACCCTGTAGCCGATGGAGAGAGGAGGAAGGGGGAAATGAGCTCCTTATAGGAAGAGAGATCGATCCACTATTAGAGAAAAGAGAGTGAGACCACGGCAAGAGAGAGAGAGAGTGCGATGAGCACGCGAGTGTATATTTTGGGAGACGCTGAAAATACCTAGAGGAGGCTGCGTTGTTAATTAAATCGTATAGGAGAGCCGTTGCGTTGGAGATCCGATCGATGTGTAGTTTTGGAGAATAGTAGTATCTGTACTGCTAGTGGTTTTATTTTGGTGGCGAGGAGTATCCATCTGTTGGAGTATTTATTGGTACACATCTCGAAAGATGATTGTTAATTCAGGCAAGCTGGTTTATACCCTCTCATGTATTTTTGTAAAGTATGTTTTGTTGTTAAATTGATGATAGATTAAGTAATAGAGACATGTGATTTATTCCGTTGAAATATTTGCGGGGTAATGTGCCGGTATCGGTATACGGTGATGGATCCGCTGGAGCCACCGGTACGAATCGGGCATTAGCCGAGTATTGAGAGAAAGTGATTAAAATGAATATACATGTTTTTATAAGAGAAACTTGGTGCTACGAAGGTAAACATATTGTACCGGTCACAGTTCAGGTATGGGACTGACTGAGTTCTCCGCTAGGGACGGCCCTGTTGTGGAACGTGTCGATGATGGATCCGTAGGAGCGATCGACATCAGTAGGTTCGGGTGTCCGGGTTCTAGTGGGCTAAAGGGCTCTGCTCTTCTAGCGCCTGTGTGGTGCTAGTTGAGGCTGTCGATGTCGGAGTACCCCTCTGCAGAGTGTAAAAGTGTGAATTTCACCCCTGTAATTCCCGGGTAGGGAAACTTACTTTCATGTGTGGCACCATGCATTTTAACTTGCCTAATACTTTAACCACTTTTTGTTGTTTTTAGAAAAGCATTTCTATTTTACATTTTATATGTGATTGTGTATAATCGGTTTGTTGAGTATGACTTGTCGTACTCACCCCAGCTCCCCAATATTTTTATCAGAGTTGCGCAACAGAAGAATTCGTCGATCGGAGATTAGGCTGGACCAGCGGGTGGGAAGCGAAGTAGAGAAACTAGTTGTATTCTTTTGTAAATGTAAAAGAAATATCTAAAGATGTTGTATGTGAGCTTCTCGTGATCCACTGTGCTGGTTATTGCCTGCATTTTTAGCCTTGCGCGAGTATAAGCCTCTCGGTTTATAGGCGCGCGGCGGCTGTCTCGTCCAGGCCCGGTCTCGGGGCGTGACAGTTAAAGTGGTATCAGAGCTCTAGGTTTAGGAAACGGGGAAAATGGGTAAATCGTAGATTTTGCGACTAGTAATCGTCAGTAATGTTTCATGTTTGTGCAAGTTATAAGATTAAACTTACTGCTTGTTTCTTGATTTGTAAATTGGGTTTCTAAACTAGTTTTATTACAAGCATTGTAAATTTTTGCACCCTATGATTTCTGTTGTGAACTTAGATTTTTTTTTTGTTCGTTGCATATGGTGGCTTAAAATGATTGCTTATATTTTCAGCCATACTTATTAATTCTTGAGTGTAGCTTAAATCATGTTTTCACGATCTGCAACTAAATGTGGAACTGTTGGTAGAATGTTTTAATTTTGAATTTCGAGGACGAAATTATAATAAGGTGGGGAGAATGTGACAACCCATATTTTTAAGTTATTAAATAATTTGAGTTGGAAAAATAATTAGCTTCTAATCAGTTTGATTTGTGCTAATTTATAGTATTTAGATTAGCTGCTAATATATCTTTGCATGCAATACTAGAGGAATTACTTGCTGCCGATCAAGCTAAATGGAAGTGGAGCTTTGCATGCATCTACTAGTACTAGATATTTATAAGAGGATGCAACGTGGCTTCAGACTAGAGGTACTTAGGTTGTGTTGGCAAGCAAAAATGGCTTAGTCAGCAAATATCTGTCGTTGCATGTTGGCCAGCTAGATAGAGTAGTTTACCTTGCTCACGCCTGGACGTCGGCACTATTTCTCTATCCAGTGTCTGTGTGCCGAAGCGTCTAAGCGGCCAGATATTTTGGCTGAACCGCCCCTGCCTCTTCCTATAAATAGCTGCCGGCACTCTACACACCACACTGTTCAACACATCCAGGGGTATATATGATGCCCCCCTGCGGAGCCACCACGTTCGTTTGGATTTGTGGCCATCCGATGGCGCATCCAGCGAATCTCAACCGTCCACGTGTTTTAACCAGAGTGATATAAAAAGTTCAACTCATGGTGAAAACCCTAACCGCACCTGCGCCTGCCCCTCTGTTCCTCATCCTCGCGGGAGGCGGCGGCTGCACCTCCACGTCGTTCCTCCTCCTCCTCTTCGCTGCACCTCCGCCTCCCACCTCTCCCCTCTCGTTCCTCCCCCTCCTTCGTCTCTCTCTGATGGCCCCTTGTCGACCTGCGCGCGAGCGTCGTGTCAGCACGAGCAGGGCGCCGTTCTTGGGCGCGGGAACCGCGTAAGGCGCGAGCTGGGCGTCGTGCTTGGACGCACGACCCCTCTGCCCCGCCCACCGCCGCCACAAGTTGCCGGGAGGAGCCCTCCAGCGACCCGTTGCCACGCCGACCTTCAGGCTGCGTCGGGTGACGAGTCCCCACGTCGAGCACTGCTCCTCCTCGACGCTCTCGACCTCTACGTCGACCTCCAGACCTCCAACCTCTTTGGATTTGATGGTATGTTCTGGGCTAGGTCGGTGGTGTTCCTCCTCTCTCTGTCTATTTAATCCCCCAAATCTTATATGTTTATGCAAATTCTATGTATTGTGCCTACAAGTTGTTTGGCAAAATTCCAAGCAGGCCGTTCTCCAAATTCCAAGTAGTAAGGAGATGGAGAAGCAGCACTACAAAGATCCCAGGTTGTAGCCCTCCTCTGTGCAATAATTCCCTGGAGGCAAGGGTTGAATTTCCTCTGCCATTTCATGGTCTAACCAAGATTTTGATGTAGCTCATTATTTTGTGCTTGAGACAATTTTATTATCAAACCAAACTGCTGAATGCATGCTTGTCTGAAATGTCGCATACCCAACTAACTCCGTATGAAAATAAGAAAAGTCAATATCAAGTGGCATGTCCATAGTTCTGCATTTTTTAAACTTCAAACTTGGATGCTCCTCTATTCTGTTTCAGGATGTGTAAACTTATCCAGAGTTATGATCACCGATCTTTATTGTACTGAGTAAAGGGGAGATAATGTAGTTGATTATGTTCCTAATTATATAAAAGTAATTTTGGTTACTTACCTACTACTATCTATTTTCATCTGCCTTTTCTTATCCTGGACTGGGCTTCATTTCACAGTGGGTTGATATGAAAATCCATAACTGCATATTGGATAATTCATTTCTGTTTCCGTATTCTTTAAATAGGTAAACACACCAAGGATATTGACATATTGTAGTGCTGCTTACTTGTGGCATAGCAGCAGCGGTGGGACGAGTTTACTTGTGCTAGGACTGAACGATGAAGAGGTTGCTGGATTCAACCTTTGCAACTACGGCTTGAGCGCAGCCAAATACATTCTATTTTCTGGACCTTTCCTTCATAAATTGAGCATTATGATCAATTCATTCACAAGGTAATTGGTAAATTCTGCCATCCTAGAGGTCCATCAAAAAGTTTGGTATGGTTGTCACTTCGAATTTATCTTTAATGTATTATCTTAATCAAATAATCATAAACAGAATAATTTACAAAACTATCCTGTGCTTGTGTCTCTGTTCTCTTATGCACATCCAAGAGTATTTGGTAACCTCATCGATTGTTATCACCCCTATAAAAAACTGTACCAATATGAAGATATACATGTACAGAATAAAATAAGAAAAGAGGGACACTTACATCCGTAGTAAGTAGATGAGATCATGAGAGAGGTAGGCCTAGCTTCAGGACGATGCTTCTGCGGTAAAAATGAAAAGGCCAGTAGCAATGTTATTAGCTTCGGGACGATGCTTATGCGGTAAAAATGAAAAGGCCAGTAGTCAATCTTGTCCAGAAGTAGCATTCATTGCTGACAAATCTGAACCAAGTTTGAATTATATATATTCACAAATATGAGTTTTCAAACTTTGTCGGCACATTAGGAAACATAACTTCAGTTGGAATAATCCCTGAAGGATAACAGTGAAGTAGAGAATAAATACATATGCCCACCTCAATGCCCCTGCCAATTTCAGGTACCGCGTACCACCCCCTCTCTTCCTCATCTAGACATGTCGTAGTGCTGGACCTATTAACTCTGAAACACCTCGTGTATGAAAACCATGTGTATGTAGGAGCTATGTGCTTTTGATCTAGATCTGAGCAATCGTTGGTATGTGTAATATATTTCCCTATGTTATCAATGTTTGCTTGTCAAATGTGTAATCTATTTTATCCATTGTGTGCTTCTGGTAAAAATACAGATACTCAATTATTCCAATAAAAAATTGCTAGTGCGTGAAATGATCTGATGCCTGGATTATAGAATTTTACCTGCTGCTCCATATATACTCTGTAATTTCATAGTAGGAGAATCTCTCTGCTTTTGAGATGTTGTAGACTGTTCTTTCAACATTGAATTTCCATTCTGATATATGTGATTGCCTTCTCATATGATTCACAGTCGTATCATGCAGTTTCTTTCATTTTTCACAACTTCCTTTGCATCTTGAGCATATAGTTGAATAGGGAGTATTTATTTTTTCAACGTGCCTCCAATGGTGTACTAAACCATCTGTTGTATGGTTGATAATCTGTATTCGATACTCTATTTGGGTCTTTTACTGGTTATTAGCTGTTGCATGGTCGAGTTTACCACTAGATTGTTTTTTTTTCACCTTGATGCTCTTCTATTGTCATCATATGTTTGAGCATTTTTACTCCTCAAACACCTCTCCCACATACGCCACCATCGGTTGGAAACCTCCTGGACCTCGGTATGTCTGCACAGATCATATGCTCACGTGCTAACTGAAGATTAGCTGATGAGGAGGTTCTCTATTTCTCTTTGCAGGGTAGGTTGGTGGCAAGAGGATGTGCCTGAAATTCGAGCGGGTTAAGTGAGTTCCATTTGTTACCAATTTTCATTTTCGACAGTATCTGTATTTGTTCAGTTATTGTATTCCCTTTTCAGAGTTTTTTTTTACATATTGTTGCGTGTGCTGCACCAACTTTAGAAGTAACATTGTTTGTCCGCCCCCTTTTTGTTGATCTATTATTGATGGCTAGGCATTTTAAAGACTAAACCAAAATAATTTGGGGTGATTCAGTCACATGTTCCTTGTCTTTCCATGAGCTGGTACATGTGTATAGTTGGGGATATTCACAAGGTAAACAAAAAAGAAAGAAAACTGAAACCATGTGCTGCCGTGCTATTTATGCTTCTTGATGTCAATTGCCAAGATTTCTCTCTTGGAGAACCAAATGACATAATAACAGTATTAGATGCTACAAGTGTGGTAAATGTGCTTGATAAGTATTTGCTACCAATATGCTTTTTTCTCCGCTTGCCTTGCAAGACCATATTACATCATACAACTGCATTAACATCATGCAAGTATATTTCTGTTGTGTAGGTAATGGCTGTATGTTGGGTGGACAACCATCAGATCCTTGGTCTACTAGGTTATCTTTGGCGCTGTCTGTTGGGGACAACTGCATTAACGTCATGCAAGTATACTTCTGTTTTGTAAATATACTTCATAAAGGTTGTCTTTGGTCTACTCGGATGATTTTTATCAGTCCCTTTCTTTTCCTTTTCTCATTGCATTTCTTTGTCTACGCCTTTCTTTTTATGCCCCCCTTTTGGTTGTTAGTTTTATCTCTATCGCATTTTTTTGTTGCCACATTTCTTCTTGAAGTTTCTATTTATCCCTGCTTTCTTTTATCTTTTTTGCTTCGACTTCATTTTCGGTGTAGTTCTCTTTTCTCCATTATCGTCCTAGGTTCCATATCAGTCCTCACTTTTTATCAGTTTGTTCCTATTTTTTTCTTTTTCTTTTTAATTTTGATTTCTTTGCTTTCTTTACTTTTTACTATGATTATGTCCACTCATTTGTTTCCCCTCTTCTTTCTGGTGGGACTTTGTACAATCTATAGATATCACTTCACAAACTAGATACATATCACTTCGGAATTTGGTTTCCAATGGAGCAACCAAATATGGAGCAAAGATTAAGGAGAAAGCGTGGGCAACAGAAGCCACTTTTGTGTAACAAAAGCCACTTCTGTATAACCAAAAGTAATAGCTGGTTATATATAAGTTTTGCTACTCAAATAATGATTGCTTGATTCTCTCTTCTTTCTGGTGGGAGTTTGTATAATTACGGATATCACTTCACTAGCCAGATCAATATCACTTCGGAATTTGGTTTCCAGTGGAGGAACCAAATATGAAGCAAAGATTGAGAAAGCGATGGCAACAGAAGCCACTTTTGTGTAACAAAAGCCACTTCTCTATAACCAAAATGAATAGCTGGTTGTATATAAGTTCTCCTACTTAAATAATGTTTTTGTATACTCTGTAAGCTTGATAGAACTTGTTTTGACATAATGTTTGTTAGTATGAAAGATGGGGTGTGTGCCAAGGTGCGCCCATCTGATAGAGCCCACTATCATAGTAGAAAGCATAAGGCGTAGATCTTAATGCACACTGTCATACTCAGCCTTTTACATCTATTTGTATACTTACATGTTTGTGTTCTGCTACTACTCCCGAACTTACGCAATGGGCTTGCTAACCTATTTGGTACAGTTGGTTTGATGCTTCATTTATAGTTTCGTGCGATATATCTTGATTTCAAACATAAGAAGTGTATTATTAATATTTTTTATCGCACATTGGCATTAGCTTCACGGGGTCGTGCGCCAAGGCGCACATCTAAATCTAGTAAAATTAACCACAGCACCAGCAGCAACAAGCTACCTGAAGGAAGTTGCTACGACACGCAATGCCAACAAAAGCCGACCCTCTCGATTCGTTGCTCAACCAAATCTCGAGAAATGACTGAAATTAAACGATCGAGAACGTACGCAAGCGGAGCATTTCTACGTCCTCAATCACAATGATCACGCATCTCTATGCCCTTTTTCGTTCTTTTACTACTGTAGATGATGTAGATGATAACAGTAGATCATAGCAAACGCTAAACGATTCAGCGATTCGTCAAGAGATTCTCATACAGACTATAGAGAGTTCAGATAGACGGAGGAACACATGTTTACAAGTACTTGCAACAACGCGTCAAAAGCTAGTGCCTCTAGTTTCTGAATCAAATCTACATGAACTTCTGAGAACGAAGCAACTGAAAAATTGGGAAAAGGGAAAGGATACGTCGAAAGTACCCACCACGACTTACTACTATGTCCAAAAAGCATGGGTTCCTCGCCGGGACGGTCGCCTCGGGGGCCGTGCAGCGGCACGCACCCGGACGCGAATCACCTACCTCGGGCAATGCGCGCCGCCTGCCGCCATCACTCCTTAATCCGGAGCCAGCGGCCGAGCTGCGTCGGGTTGACGACGCCGGGGATGCGGGGCCCGCCCGCCACCATCAGCAGCGTGGACGCCTCGGCGTACCTCCTCGCGGGGTCTGGCGCGGGCGCGGCGGAGTACCCCTTCCGGGTCGTCGGCGCGGGCGGGCGCTCCCCGAGGAGCGTGCCGAACCTGAGGAACTCGTGCGCCAGGTACCCGGCGAGGAGCTTGCTGTTTGCGCCCTGGGGAGGCGGCGGCGGCGGCGGCATGGTGGTGGGCTTGTTGGCGAACCGCGAGAGCTGAAGCGGCTTGCTGCGGTGCTCGGGCTTCCTAGGCAGCGGCGGGAGCGGCGCCTTCTGCTGCTCCGACGAAGACGACGGCGGCGGCGAGAAGTAGTCCCGGTCCTTCCGCTTCCCGAGCGCGCCGCCGCGTGGCGCGTCCATCCTGGCGCAGATCGACATCGCGAGAGAGAGAGCAGCGGCGGGGCGGGATCGCCGATAGAGAGGCAGAGGAAGGAGGAAAATATGAGGAGGAAAAGGAAACTGGTTTAAAAAGCTACAGCGGAGGGGAGTCGTGGGGTGCGGCGGGACCCACAGCACAGCAAATCCGTAGAATCGCAGGGCATGAGAGAGAAGGTTCTCCCCGGAATGAAGTGGAGGTCGGGGAGGTGGGGTGGGTCGGGGCCTATTTATAGCGGTGCCGCTCGCTAATTGCCACCAGCTAAGCTGTAAATAACGAGAATGCCATCAGCTGGCTCGCTTCATGGAGCAGAGAATGAGGGCGTAATTTTTATTTAAAAAAATCAAGTGAGTGTGTAATTGCCATTATAGTATCTTGCAGCCTGTCAGCCCGTGTGACGAACGATGATTCACGCCTTGCAAAAACGTTCTCTTTTTTGCGAATAGGACCGCTGGCATTAAAAGAAACAGCAAACAGTAGAAAACATCTCAAGAAAAATGAAAATTACAATGAAATCCTTGAAAAGCCCTTCATCTTTAACCTCCAGACCGTGTCGATGGCGCGCCGCCGCTGTCGCTCCTCCCTGAGTCGGCTTGACGTTGTTGATTGCGGATGGGAAGTCGCCAAACGAGTCAATAAGACCACATCCGTTCCAAAGACGAAGAAGAAGGATGAATTGTCGCTGAAGCTCCTTGACGATCCTAAGATCCCCACAGCCAGACGAAAACCTCGAAGACAACACCACTCCCACAAGCCTCTCGACGTTGCATCCGAGGTGGGGTTGAAGCCGGGCAGACCTTATTGCACGAGACAGCGCCACCACCATCTGAGCTCCACCCCTACAAACTTTGACCCTAAAAACGGAGAACGAAGCCCACAAAACAGAGGGTGGAGCCCTCCCGCCGACGAGGGCCGTGATCCACCGCACCCCCATGGCCCGAAGGCCACAGAGGCGGGGCAGATCGGCGGCGGTGGCGGCAGGAGGCGAGAAGACCTAGATCGCTTGAGAGCCTCACGTACCCGTTCAGAACTTGCAAAAAAAGTATTTCCACTAATATGGCCACAAACGTTCTTATTGTATAAATAAAATCTTTATTAGAAGAAACCGCACATATTGCACACGATGTGTCACGGTATTTCCACTAATTGATCTGTGTTATGCTTTTTTCTTGTCTAATAAAGCTACAAGATGTATGCCTAACGCGAAGACAAATCAGACCAACTTCACTGGTGGTTTTGAACTATTATGACAGGCACAATGGGATGATGTCACCTTTCACTTAGAGATGTCACGTCAGATTTTTGTTTAGTTAGAGGAGAGAGAATGAAGAAAGAGAAGATTGTCTTTCTTTAGCAAATAGATCATCTCTTAGAAAATAAGGGAATGCTATTTTCTCCATTGTACGATATGTTTTTCCTTAGAAACATAATTTCTAACAAATTTAATTGATTATCATTAATTGCTAGGGATGGCTATAAGAGATAACGCATTGTAGAAATTATACCAATTATCTTCTCTAGATGATGTGGCGGGATAAGGAAAGGTATGCCTTCTCTACTATCGTACATGCTCTTAATGTTTTTCTATAAAGAGAATATATATTTCTTAACTGAAATAGAACTGAGAATAACTTTACTTGGTGTATTTAAGAGGGCATTTTAGTCTTTTTTCTCCCAAATCCATTTCTGATCTAGCAATGGTGGATTTGTTAACCGCCTTTCTTCGTAAACACCCGCGAGTGGTTGATTTCTCTCCGAAATTGCTCGGTCTAGCATGTTGGCTCCGTGTCAAATACAAAATCAAGTGGAGGAAGTAATCTAACACACCATGGGGGATTAGACGGCCTAAAATGTCAGGATGTAGGTGATGCTCATTGGTTTGCACAAAGTTTTCTTCGTAAACATCCGCGAGTGGTCGATTTCCAAAATTGCTCGGCTTAGCATGTTGTCTCCGTGTCAAACACAAAATCAAGTGGAGGAAGTAATCTAACACACCATGGGGGATTAGACTGCCCAAAATGCCAGGATGGAGGTGATGCTCATTGGTTTGCATAAAGTTTTCTTCGTAAACATCCGCGAGTGGTCGATTTCGCTCCGAAATTGCTCGGCTTAGCATGTTGGCTCCGTGTCAAACACAAAATCAAGTGGAGGAAGTAATCTAACACACCATTGGGGATTAGACTGCCCAAAATGTCAGGATCAAGGTGATGCTCGTTGGTTTGCACAAAGTTTCTTCGTAAACACAAGCGAGTGGTCGATTTCGCTCCGAAATTGCTCGGATTAGCATGTTGGCTCTGTGTCGAACACAAAATCAAGTGGAGGAAGTAATCTAACATACCATGGGGGATTAGACCGTCCAAAATGTCAGGATGGAGGTGATGCTCATTTGTTTGCGTAAGTTTTCTTTGTAAACATCCGTGAGTGGTTGATTTTGCTCCGAAATTGCTCGTCTTAGCATGTTGGCTCCGTGTCAAACAAAAAATCAAGTAGAGGAAGTAATCTAACACACCATGGGGGATTAGACTGCCCAAAATGTCAGGATGGAGGTGATGCTCATTGGTTTGCACAAAGTTTTATTCGCAACTATCCGCGAGTGGTCGATTTCGCTCCAAAATTGCTCGACTTAGCATGTTGGCTCCGTGTCAAACAAAAAATCAAGTGGAGGAAGTAATCTAACACACCATGGGGGATTAGACTGCCCAAAATGTTAGGATGGAGGTGATGCTCATTGGTTTGCACAAAGTTTTATTCGCAACTATCCGCGAGTGGTCGATTTCGCTCCAAAATTGCTCGGCTTAGCATGTTGGCTCCGTGTCAAACAAAAAATCAAGTGGAGGAAGTAATCTAACACACCATCGGGGATTAGACTGCCCAAAATGTCAGGATCGAGTGATGCTCATGCAGGTGATAAACCGGATGTCTTCCATGGATATCAAGGTCGATGGGCTTTAGGAGAAGCTCGCCTCCGACGCGAAGCGTGCTAATCTATAGTACGCGTGCATGGAGTACGTTGTGTCGCCACTCCACGCGGCGTGCAATGGGCCTTGGAGGATCCAGATCAGGCGTGGTCGACTGCACCACATTTTAACTTGAAGCCACCTCCATCTCGTGAAGTTGCGTTGGCGCACCCAACTGCATGTTGACTGGGCTTCGAATCATTCGACCACAGTGACACTCATCTACGCTGCGCACAGTCTCCTCAGGAACCCGCTGCGTCCATCGGGAGCATGCAAGTACCGCTAGTAGGAAGAGAGATCGATCCACTATTAGAGAAAAGAGAGTGAGACCACGGCAAGAGAGAGAGAGAGAGTGCGATGAGCACGCGAGTGTATATTTTGGGAGACGCTGAAAATACCTAGAGGAGGCTGCGTTGTTAATTAAATCGTATAGGAGAGCCGTTGCGTTGGAGATCCGATCGATGTGTAGTTTTGGAGAATAGTAGTATCTGTACTGCTACTGGTTTTATTTTGGTGGCGAGGAGTATCCATCTGTTGGAGTATTTATTGGTACACACCTCGAAAGATGATTGTTAATTCAGGCAAGCTGGTTTATACCCTCTCATGTATTTTTGTAAAGTATGTTTTGTTGTTAAATTGATGATAGATTAAGTAATAGAGACATGTGATTTATTCCGTTCAAATATTTGCGGGGTAATGTGCCGGTATCGGTATACGGTGATGGATCCGCTGGAGCCACCGGTACGAATCGGGCATTAGCCGAGTATTGAGAGAAAGTGATCAAAATGAATATACATGTTTTTATAAGAGAAACTTGGTGCTACGAAGGTAAACATATTATACCGGTCACAGTTCAGGTATGGGACTGACTGAGTTCTCCGCTAGGGACGGCCCTGTTGTGGAACGTGTCGATGATGGATCCGTAGGAGCGATCGACATCAGTAGGTTCGGGTGTCCGGGTTCTAGTGGGCTAAAGGGCTCTGCTCTTCTAGCGCCTGTGTGGTGCTAGTTGAGGCTGTCGATGTCGGAGTACCCCTCTGCAGAGTGTAAAAGTGTGAATTTCACCCCTGTGATTCCCGGGTAGGGAAACTTACTTTCATGTGTGGCACCATGCATTTTAAGTTGCCTAATACTTTAACCACTTTTTGTTGTTTTTAGAAAAGCATTTCTATTTTACATTTTATATGTGATTGTGTATAATCGGTTTGTTGAGTATGACTTGTCGTACTCACCCCAGCTCCCCAATATTTTTATCAGAGTTGCGCAACAGAAGAGTTCGTCGATCGGAGATTAGGCTGGACCAGCGGGTGGAAAGCGAAGTAGAGAAACTAGTTGTATTCTTTTGTAAATGTAAAAGAAATATCTAAAGATGTTGTATGTGAGCTTCTCGTGATCCACTGTGCTGGTTATTGCCTGTATTTTTAACCTTGCGCGAGTATAAGCCTCTCGGTTTATAGGCGCGCGGCGGCTGTCTCGTCCAGGCCCGGTCTCGGGGCGTGACAGCGCCCCTGCTTCAATAAGCGTCTTCATCAACTCTGCTTGGGTGGCCTGCTTCGCCTTCGTCTCCTCTTGGCTGGCCTCGGTGGCGAGGGGGAGGAGAGGATGTCTGCGACTGCGACGACCCTGCAGAGACGGCGCTTGAGGTGTCTGGAGCGTGCAACCTTGGCAGCAGCCTCCAAGCGTCGGCTAGCTCCAGCCGTTGCTATCCTTGGCCATAGGGTTGGCCCTGCTGCGCTCGGACTTGATTCGAGCTTTCTCCTCCGGCGTTGGAGGTTCTTCTTCGACTACGGCGTGGCGATGAGCGTTGCTCCGTCCTCAAGTGGTTTCGTCCCCGAGGATGGAAGCGACGGCGACGCTGGTGTGTCCTTTTCTGTCGGCAATTGACTCGATCGCGTTTCTACGCGTCTCTGTAGGGTGCTTAGTGCAAAAGATAGGGACTTGATTGTAATTTTTCTTTTCCTTGAGGTCCTCTATGTAACTGTGCTCCCGCGGACGATATAATGCATGCTCCAGGTCCTTCGGGACCAACCTTGTTCAAAAAAAATGGGAGTATCATATGTAGTATCATGCATTACATGCATGCAAAATGCTGATGTGGCAGTGCAATTAAGGATGAGAGAGGGTGTACTAGTATCATAGGTAGATACCGTATCGTCATAGCACATACTACTAGAAAAAATAATGTCAAGTAAATCTTGTACACATATTTGCATGGAGATTCTACAAAACAATTAATATATGGAGACTATCATACTAGTATATGATACCATGCATTGTGGAGATAATAACATATAGTAGTATCATACGCATGATACTTCTATATGATACTATGCATTGTGACTAATCTTAATGGAGTATAGTACTCCGTAGCATCTCTCATCGAATTGATTGAGGTCCAATTAAACAAAATTGATCATTAGAGTACTAATTTAACATACTAATTTGGAGGCCCTCTAAATCGGGAGGCCCTATGCGGTTGAACAGGCTGCACATGCCTGCGGCAACTTGAGGTATACTTTGAAAAGATGCTGAAGAGCTTAAGACATACAAAAACAAACAAA
Source organism: Lolium perenne (assembly GCF_019359855.2). Classification (NCBI taxonomy): domain Eukaryota; kingdom Viridiplantae; phylum Streptophyta; class Magnoliopsida; order Poales; family Poaceae; genus Lolium; species Lolium perenne. Next base: position 92,517,540 of record NC_067247.2, read on the forward strand.
CCTGGATGAATGACGACAAGTAGACAAAGCGAATATGAATTCAGAGTTCTGTTCTTCAGATCGTTGATGTCCTGGGACTTTGCCCATTCCTTGACCTGTAAAGATAGTAAAAAACATAACGAGGCTTGGGCTATGGCTACCAAAAAAATTGTGGCAACAAAAAGCTCTCTTTGTTATAGGTACCAATAAGACCATCTATCACCAAAACGCATATCTAAAGAATTGATACAGTAGAATACTATGGATTTGATTAGACCAGGGTAGTTATCAACAATACATCGCAGGAAATGCCAACTTTCTTGCTTTACATACTGAAGAATCGGAACATGTACAAGAGGAATGGACTCCACATCTCTAGGAATATCTGAATAATGGTAGCGCTTATGGCAATGTAAATTCTGGATACACAATAATCAGGGTAGCACTTATGTCAGTGTAAGTAACAATGGATAACAAGAAAGGACCAGGGTCTCTTGACTCTGGAACAATGACCTTGATGTATCTTGGTAAATAAAATTTCACATCATTTTCTAGAACTTGAGGCCAAAAATTCTATAAATTTTGGCATGTCCTGAGATTGAATGGACATGTTCAAGTTTGTTTTTATTTGGCCTTATCTACACTTACCAACAGATATTCTTTGAGCCGAAGCAAAGCCTATTATTGGTCTGACTCTAATGTGCAAAGACGAGGAAGGACACGTGGAGCGCTGGCGACCCGGAGGACGTAAAGCGATCGATCGTCTGGGGGCATATAAGCGTATTCCATACATTTATGTGATCTTAAATTTTACGTAAAGGCATATGTAGGGATAGCGTGTTTCAGTATGCGCTCACATCATTGGGAGTATTAGAGAAATAAGATTAAAAATAGATATTTTAATGACTTGGTACAAAACACAAAAAAAGAGAAATAAGATTAAAAATAGTATTTTATTAGCAGTATTAGATGTGAACGTGCACCTTTACTGGTCAATACAAAGTAGGGAAACAGGAGTAGCGAGTTGGAGCGTGTTTGCCCTCTAACACCATATGTCCAAAACCTACTAGGACTGAAACTCTGAGAGATAGCGAAAGTTCAGAAACTACGGTAATAGCAATTACATGCCAGGGAGATCAATGGAGGAAATATAACTTTAGCTACATAGCCAACCACAGAACAGAAGCATCAATCAACACACCAGGCGATCCCCCCACCCACCTAGCTCTCAACCTTCTACAGTACTTGACCTCCCCCTCTCTCTCACCGGGCCTCTCCCTTCTCCTCTCCGCCGGAGTAGCCGGCCGGAGTTGGAGGGGAGATGGCGCCGGAGTAGCTGGTAGGTTTTGTGGTTGTTTTCTGGTAGTTTGGAGTAGGGCACTAGATCGGCTGGACCAGATCTGGTGTAGCCTGTGTTGGTGGATTCTCCTCGTCGAGCTCCGGCGGCTCGAGACTGTGAGGGATTTCACCCCAGGGATCTCTGTTAATAAGGTCCTTTTCTGCTGCTGCTGCTCTGGGATTCTTGCTGCTGTGCTTCTCTGTTTTTCTCCTTTGGCCGGCCATGGAGGCGAGGGAAGGTGGAAGATGGAGGCTTGCAGGATGGCATCTCGAAGCAGCTGGGGGTCATCTTCTTCCCTGGTGCTCCGGCGCGGTACCAGGCAATCGCGGATGAGGACCTTCCCTGTGCTCCCGAGGTGGGAGTTGGTGAAGATCTTCTCAGATGCGAGGCCCCCAGTCAATAAGCGTCTTCGCCTCCTCTGCATCGGAGGCCATCTGAACATGCTGCTCCTTTCGTCCGGCCTCGGTGGCGAGGGAGGGGAGAAAGCGTGTGTTCATCTGGTCGTCAATCGGAGGTGGCACCCTTGGAGTTCTCCTTGTGCGGAACACACGGCGACCGTGCTCAGTGCCGTGATCCTCGGCCGAAAGGGCGGCCCGTTCTCAACCTCCTGTGCGGAGGCCCTCTGGATCCGTCGTCGGAGCTCGCCACACTCATGATGTCAAGTGGTGCGTCCCCGGCGTCCTAGGTGTTGCTGGCGGCTGGATCCTCTCGCCGGAGAAGAGCATGCGAGCAACCTCCTCTGTAAACTTGGTAGGATCGATGGGAGAGAGAGAGATGCGATGAGGCGATGGCCAACAGGTCCATGCCGTGTTCTTTATATAGGAAGCCGTGGCCGGGATAGGGTTTACAACAACCAGCTCAACAACCTCATAACAAACACTAGATACTAACAACCTTTAGCTATCTAGTCTAACTGCCTAACAATCCTAACGTGTTTAACAACCTCCCTCAATCTCATCGTGGTACTGCCAGATTGAGATTGTTTCTAAACTTTACAAAGGATTGTACAGCAAGACGTTTAGTCAGTATGCCCGCTAGCTGATCATGTGTTGAAACAAACCGCACATCAAGAGCCTTGCGCGCCACCCTTTCTCGAACAAAGTGGTAGTCGACTTCGATATGCTTGGTACGGGTATGGAAGATTGGATTGACAGCCAAGTACGTTGCACTCAGGTTGTCACACCATAGACTGGGACGCCTCAAGAAAATTCCAAGTTCTTTTAACAATGCATGTACGCTGGTGATTTGAGCAGTTGCGTTTGCCACTGACTTGTATTCGGTTTCCGTGCTTGATCGCGATACTGTGGGCTGATTTTTGGAACTCCATGCAATACGATTGGATCCAAGAAACACTGCATGCCCACCTGTTGATCGACGGTCATCTGGACACCCCGCCCAATCTGCATCGGCAAATCCACTAAGCAGCAAAGACGAAGATTTCTGCAGAAGTAGACCAAAAGAATGTGTTTGCTTGAGATAACGCAGAATTCGTTTCACAGCAGTCCAGTGTACCTCTGTAGGTGTCGCCAAGAATTGGCAGACTTTGTTGACGCTGAAAGAAATATCTGGTCTGGTTAAGGTGAGATACTGCAAGGCGCTCACAACACTCCTGTATCTTATAGCATCAGCTGGAGATAAAGTTTCACCATCAAAGCGAGAGAGTTTCTCGGTGGTAACCATGGGAGTTGAGACTCCTTTTGTTTGCAGCATATTCGTCCTTGTCAGCAAATCTGAGATGTAATTCTTCTGAGCTAGAACAATACCATCAGGAGTGGGCTTGACTTCAATGCCAAGGAAGAAGTTGAGGTTGCCAAGATCTTTCACAGGAAACTCCTCTCTCAACCGAGTGAGCAACGGATCAGCAGCAACCTTTGTTGAACTGACAACGATTATATCATCTACATATACCAGCATGAACATAGCAATAGCCGGTGTGCGGTAGATGAACAGAGAGACATCAGCCTTTGAAGGGACAAAACCGAGTTCCTGCAGCTTGCCACTCAACCGCGCGAACCATGCTCTCGGCGCCTGCTTTAGACCATATAAGGACTTCTCGAGTTTGCACGCATGGCGAGGATGGGGAGGATCAGTAAATCCTGGTGGTTGAACCATATACACCTCTTCTTCAAGATAGCCATGTAGAAAGGCATTGTTGACGTCGAGTTGCCGCATGTGCCACCCCTGAGCCACGACCAAGGAGAGGAGGACACGAATGGTCGTGGGCTTGACCACGGGACTGAACGTGTCGTCGTAGTCGATGCCGTGGCGCTGCTTGAAACCCTTGGCGACGAGACGAGCCTTGAAGCGCTCGATGCTTCCATTAGGGTTGTGCTTGACTTTGAACACCCATCGACTGTCAATGAGGTTGACGCCAGAGGGTGCAGGGACGAGACGCCAAGTCTCATTACGGTGCAGAGCCGCTAGCTCGGCATCCATGGCAGCACGCCAGCGCGGGTCGTGCAGCACGTCAGCTACTGTAGCAGGTTCAACGACATCGGCACGAACAGCAGAGTAGGTGACCGTGCCATCAGTTCGTCGCTTCGGCATGGTGATGCTAGAGCGCAGACGAGTCTGCATCGCATGCGTAGGGGAAGGTGGAGCCTGCTGGGCCGCGAAGTCCGGCCCACTGGAGGCCGCGGGCGAGGGTGGCGGTGATGGCCCATCATGGGCCGAGGCGGCGATCGACGAGGAGCCAGTGTCCGCGTCCGAGTCTGAATCGGATGCCGCTGTCGTGCCGGAGGACTGGTGATTGTCGTCACCATGGTGAGCATCGGCTGCTGGGGGTCCTGCAGGATCAAAGACAGAGACAGGCTGATTGTGCACATTAGTCATAAGGTCAGTAGTACTAGAAACACGACTGCCATAATCTGGAGATGAAACGGTGAATTGCCGCGAGAAGGGGTAAACGTGTTCATCAAAAATGACGTTGCGAGAGATATAAACGCGGACGGTGGCGACATCTAAGCACTTGTAGCCTTTGTGGTTGCTGCTATAGCCGATGAAGACGCACTCCTTGGAGCGAAAATTGAGTTTGCAATTGTTGTAGGGACGGAGAAGGGGCCAGCATGCACAACCAAAGGATTTTAATAGATCCTAGTTGGGTTTAGCTTTGTCACCTAAAAGACGTTCAACAGGTGTAGCATTGTCAATGACACGGGTAGGCAATCGATTAATGAGATAAACGGCAGTGTAGAAAGCTTCATCCCAGAATTTGACTGGCATAGAGGCATGAGCTAATAGTGCAAGGCATGTTTCAACAATGTGTTGATGTTTTCGTTCAACGGATCCGTTTTGTTGGTGAGTGTGTGGACAAGAAATATAGTGCATAATGCCATGATCAAGAAAATATTTGTGCAGACGTCTGTATTCCCCACCCCAATCAGATTGGACACTTTTAATTTTGGCATTAAGAAGAAGTTCAACATGCTTTTGGAATCGTAGAAAGATGGATTCAACATCAGATTTAGCATGAAGAAAATAGATCCACGTGAATTTGGTGAAATCATCAATGAAACTCACGTAGTATTTAAAACCACCAACAGAAGGAATAGCAGGACCCCAAACATCTGTATAAATGAGCTCTAAGGGAGCTGTGGAAACATGATTCGAATGTGGAAAGGGAAGTTGATGGCTCTTGGCCATTTGACAAGCATTGCAAACGTGTGCATGCGAAGAATTACAAAAGGGAATTTTATTTAACCTCAAGATCGAGTGTACTACTTGAGGGGAAGGATGACCTAAACGCCGATGCCATTGCTCCTTGCTAGTCATAGCTGCGGACAACATGGCACACTTCTGGGATTTTATTTCTAAGGGATGAATGGGGTAAAGTCCTGCCTCACACCTGCCTGCCAGCACCCTTCTCTTCGACTCCAGGTCCTTAACAACAAAATGATATGGATGAATCTCAATGAAAACAGAATTATCGAGAGCAAGCTTGTGAGCGAAAAGCAGATTTTTGGTGATGTTAGGTACATGGAGAACATTACGAAGGGCAAGTGATTTGGCAGTGGTGTTTAAAGTACTATGACCAATATGAGCAATTTGCAAACCTGCTCCGTTGCCGACGTGGACACGCTCGTTGCCGATGTAGGCATCGCGGACGGTGTCGAGGGTACTCCTCGGCAATGCCCTCCGATTGGGGCTTAGGGTTGATGGAATCCTGCAAGCTGACACGAGACATCGGTTCACAGACAAGCGGGGAGAGCGATTTACCCAGGTTCGGGGCCCTCGATGAGGTAAAACCCTTACGTCCTGCATGTCTGTTCCTGATTATGAGGATAATGGGTTACAATGGGGTGCCGAATAGTTTGGCTGAGATCTCGTCGAGAGGCTAAGCGCTGCGGCGACCTAGCTCTAGACTTTTGGTGGCTAAGGCTGCTAAGATTGATTGTGTCCCTCGGCAGCCCCTCTCCTGGCCTTTATATAGGGGGCCAGGTCTCAAGAGGTCTAACCGAGTACGACTAGGTTTACAGTAGTTTTAAATCTAATGTTCCCTTGTTCGGCTGCTTCCTTGTCTTGCCCGTCAAGGAATCTTCTGGTGCGCCGTCCAGGTGGCCCATCTTGCCTCCAAGTGTCTTCATGGGCCTCCAACTAGACAATACGGGATAGAGCAATGTCGGTTACCCGAAGGGTAATGCCCACGTCAGTAGCCCCGAGTGTCTAGCCGAACATAGTTCGGGTAGAGACTGAAGCATGTATCCTTCTGATGGTCTTCTCCTTGATTGTTCTTGTTCATCTTGAATCAGCATCATCTTCTTCTGTCGGGTGCGCGTCAGCGCTCCCGATGAGAGTAGCCCCCGAGTCTACGTACGGATGCTTGTAATCTGTGCGTAGACTCAAGTTGTACCACTCGAACGTTCTGCTCTGCCGAAGTTTTTCTGCAAGTCTTCACAGGTCATCCGATATATTTTCCGCATGCAAGGGATGATGAGTAACTGATACGTCTCCGACGTATCGATAATTTCTTATGTTCCATGCCACATTATTGATGATATCTACATGTTTTATGCATACTTTATGTCATATTTATGCATTTTCCGGCACTAACCTATTAACGAGATGCCGAAGAGCCAGTTGATGTTTTCTGCTGTTTTGGTTTCAGAAATCCTAGTAAGGAAATATTCTCGGAATTGGACGAAATCAACGCCCAGGGGCCTATTTTCCACGAAGCTTCCAGAAGACCGAAGAGGATACGAAGTGGGGCCACGAGGTGGCCAGACACCAGGGCGGCGCGGCCTGGCCCTTGGCCGCGCCGGCATGTCGTGTGGGGCCCTCGTGTGGCCCCCTGACCTATCTCCTCCGCCTACTTAAAGCCTTCGTCGCGAAACCCCCAGTACCGAGAGCCACGATACGGAAAAACTTCCAGAGACGCCGCCGCCGCCAATCCCATCTCGGGGGATTCAGGAGATCGCCTCCAAAGACACCTGCCGGAGAGGGGAATCATCTCCCGGAGGACTCTTCACCGCCATGGTCGCCTCCGGAGTGATGAGTGAGTAGTTCACCCCTGGACTATGGGTCCATAGCAGTAGCTAGATGGTCGTCTTCTCCTAATTGTGCTTCATTGTCGGGTCTTGTGAGCTGCCTAACATGATCAAGATCATCTATCTGTAATGCTATATGTTGTGTTTGTTGGGATCCGATGGATAGAGAATACTATGCTATGTTGATTATCAATCTATTACCTATATGTTATTTATGATCTTGCATGCTCTCCGTTATTAGTAGAGGCTCTAGCCAAGTTTTTGCTAGTAACTCCAAGAGGGAGTATTTATGCTCGATAGTGGGTTCATGCCTCCATTAAATCTGGGACAGTGACAGAAAGTTCTAAGGTTGTGGATGTGCTGTTGCCACTAGGGATAAAACATCGATGCTATGTCCGAGGATGTAGTTGTTGATTACATTACGCACCATACTTAATGCAATTATCTGTTGTTTGCAACTTAATACTGGAAGGGGTTCGGATGATAACCTGAAGGTGGACTTTTTAGGCATATATGCATGTTGGATAGCGGTCTATGTACTTTGTCGTAATGCCCAATTAAATCTCACAATACTCATCATATCATGTATGTGCATGGTCATGCCCTCTTTATTTGTCAATTGCCCAACTGTAATTTGTTCACCCAACATGCTATTTATCTTATGGGAGAGACACCTCTAGTGAACTGTGGACCCCGGTCCATTCTTTTAATCGAATACAATCTACTGCAATACTTGTTCTACTGTTTTCTGCAAACAATCATCATCCACACTATACATCTAATCCTTTGTTACAGCAAGCCGGTGAGATTGACAACCTCACTGTTTCATTGGGGAAAAGTACTTTGGTTGTGTTGTGCAGGTTCCACGTTGGCGCCGGAATCCCTGGTGTTGTGCCGCACTACATCTCGCCGCCATCAACCTTCAACGTGCTTCTTGACTCCTACTGGTTCGATAAACCTTGGTTTCTAACTGAGAGAAACTTACTGCTGTACGCATCACACCTTCCACTTGGGGTTCCCAACGGTCGCGTGCTGTACGCGTGTCAAGCTAAATTTCTGGCGCCGTTGCCGGGGAGATCAAGACACGCTGCAAGGGGAGTCTCCACCTCCAATCTCTTTACTTTGTTTTTTTCTTGCTTTTAGTTTATTTACTACTTTGTTTGCTGCATTAAATCAAAATACAAAAAAATTAGTTGCTAGTTTTACTTTATTTACTGTCTTGTTTGCAATCTCCATATTAAAAACACAAAAAAATTAGTTACTTGCATTTTACTTAGTTACTTGCATTTTACTTTTGTTACCATGTCTAGTTCTGCACCTGTTACTTCTACACCTGAGGAATTAGTCTTCACTTTTAAACAAGGGGATGAGGAGAGTTTTAAAGATGCTTGGTCCATAATTTTTGATTCTTATCGTAAAGCTGAACCTCAAATGACTCTAAGTTTGCTCCTTAGTAATTTTTATTTTGGGCTTATGATTCGCTATAGATATGCCTTGGATGCTGTAGTGGGAGGAGATTTCCTTCATTGCAATGGGGATCAAGCTTTTAATGCCATAAAGAAATTGGTTGCATCACATGATTCAGCTAATAACTTTGATTCAGCCCTTATTAGCATTTATAATAGATTAAACACTCTTGAGACAAGTGCATCTCGCTTGCACAAAAATTATAGCTATGTTCGTAACCGTCTTGATCAAGTTTTAGTGAACTCTGAACCTTCATTATGGGATCCTACTATTAAAGTTGTTATCGGTGATCAAACTTTTCATGCCAATTGTGATATTATGTCTAAATTTTGCCTTATGCCTAAGAGTATTTATGAATCTTTGACACTTTGGGGACTCGTTGAAGGGGGAGAAGGAATAACTCTTATTGACAACTCTGTTATAATTCCTAAAGGAATAGCCGCGGGTGTGCATACAACCATTCTTGGAAGAACAATATCCATTGATTATCTTGTTATTGAATGTGTAGGAACAGGACAAATCACACTCGGAAGATCCCTGCTGAAACTATTGGGAGCAGTCATAGATGTGGGAGAAGGCACCCTAAAATTCACCTCTACACCGGGGGGTAGACATGTATTCCCTAAATCAAAGAGTAAGAAAAAGAACAAGAAAGGTAGGTGTAAAACCCAAGGTAATGTTGGTGCACCACCTCTTGATAACACTTGATACACACTTTCTGCGCCTAGCTGAAAGACGTTAAAGAAAAGCGCTTATGGGAGACAACCCATGTTTTTACTACAGTACTTTTATTTTATATTTGAGTCTTGGAAGTTGTTACTACTGTAGCAACCTCTCCTTATCTTAGTTTTGTGCATTGTTGTGCCAAGTAAAGTCGTTGATAGTAAGGTTCATACTAGATTTGGATTACTGCGCAGAAACAGATTTCTTTGCTGTCACGAATCTGGGCCTAATTCTCTGTAGGTAACTCAGAAAATTATGCCAATTTACGTGAGTGATCCTCAGATATGTACGCAACTTTAATTAAATTTGAGAATTTTCATTTGAGCAAGTCTGGTGCCTCAATAAAATTCGTCTTTACGAACTGTTCTGTTTTGACAGATTCTGCCTTTTATTTCGCATTGCCTGTTTTGCTATGCCTGATGGATTTTTCTATTCCATTAACTTTCAGTAGCTTTGTGCAATGTCCAGAAGTGTTAAGAATGATTATGTCACCTCTGAACATGTGAATTTTGATTATGCACTAACCCTCTAATGAGTTGTTTTGAGTTTGGTGTGGAGGAAGTTTTTAATGATCAAGAGAGGAGGATGATACAATATGATCAAGGAGAGTGAAAGCTCTAAGCTTGGGGATGCCCCGGTGGTTCACCCCTGCATATATCAAGAAGACTCAAGCGTCTAAACTTGGGGATGCCCAAGGCATCCCCTTCTTCATCGACAACATTATCACGTTCCTCTAGTGAAACTATATTTGTATTCCATCACATCTTATGCACTTTGCTTGGAGCGTCCGTTTGTTTTTGTTTTTGTTTTGTTTGAATAAAATGGATCCTAGCATTCTTTGTGTGGGAGAGAGACACGCTCCGCTGTTGCATATGGACAACTATGTCCTTAGGCTTTACTCATAATATTCATGGCGAAGGTTGAATCTTCTTCGTTAAATTGTTATATGGTTGGAAACGGGAAATGCTACATGTAGCAATTGGTAAAATGTCTTGGATAATTTGATACTTGGCAATTGTTGTGCTCATGTTTAAGCTCTTGCATCATATACTTTGCACCTATTAATGAAGAAATACATAGAGCTTGCTAAAATTTGGTTTGCATAATTGGTCTCTCTAAGGTCTAGATAATTTCTAGTAAGAGTTTGAACAACAAGGAAGACGGTATAGAGTCTTATAATGTTTACAATATGTCTTTTATGTGAGTTTTGCTGTACCGCTTCATACTTGTGTTTGTTTCAAATGGCCTTGCTAGCCTAAACCTTGTATCGAGAGGGAATACTTCTCATGCATCCAAAATCCTTGAGCCAACCACTATGCCATTTGTGTCCATCATACCTACCTACTACATGGTATTTCTCCGCCATTCCAAAGTAAATTGCTTGAGTGCTACCTTTAAACAATTCAAAATTTATTACCTCTAATTTGTGTCAATGTTTTATAGCTCATGAGGAAGTATGTGGTGTTTATCTTTCAATCTTGTTGGGAAACTTTCACCAATGGACTAGTGGCTTCATTCGCTTATCCAATAATTTTGCAAAAAGAGCTGGCAATGGGATTCCCAGTCCCAAATTAATTAACAAAAATAGACACTCCTCCATGGTATGTGATTGTTGGACGGCACCCGAAGGATTCGGTTAGCCATGGCTTGAGAAAGCAAAGGTGGGGAGGAGTGTCATCATAATAAAACTAAAATAAAAAGGCACTCCTTCATGGTATGAGATTTTTGGCAGGCACCCGATGATTCGGTTAGCCATGGTTTGTGAAAGAAAGGTTGGAAGGAGTGTCACCCAAAAATAAAAATAATTCATGGGAGCCGCTCTTTGAAGGTTTGTCTGGCAAGGGGGTTAGAGTGCTCACTACCATTCGTTGACAACAACAAACACCTCTCAAAATTTTACTTTTATGCTCTCTATATGTTTTCAAAATCAAAGCTCTAGCACAAATATAGCAATCAATGCTTCCCTCTGCGAAGGGCCTTTCTTTTACTTTTTATGTTGAGTCAGTTCACCTATTTCTCTCCATCTCAAGAAGCAAACACTTGTGTGAACTGTGCATTGATTCCTACATACTTGCATATTGCACTTGTTATATTACTTTACATTGACAAATATCTATGAGATATACATGTTACAAGTTGAAAGCAACCGCTGAAACTTAATCTTCCTTTGTGTTGCTTCAATACCTTTACTTTGAATTATTGCTTTATGAGTTAACTCTTATGCAAGACTTATTGATGCTTGTCTTGAAAGTACTATTCATGAAAAGTCTTTGCTTTATGATTCATTTGTTTACTTATGTCATTTACCATTGTTTTGGATCGCTGCATTCATTACATGTGCTTACAATAGTATGATCAAGGTTATGATGGCATGTCACTCCAGAAATTATCTTTGTTATCGTTTACCTACTCGGGACGAGCAGGAACTAAGCTTGGGGATGCTGATACGTCTCCGACGTATCGATAATTTCTTATGTTCTATGCCACATTATTGATGATATCTACATGTTTTATGCATACTTTATGTCATATTTATGCATTTTCCGGCACTAACCTATTAACGAGATGCCGAAGAGCCAGTTGTTGTTTTCTGCTATTTTTGGTTTCAGAAATCCTAGTAAGGAAATATTCTCGGAATTGGACGAAATCAACGCCCAGGGGCCTATTTTTCCACGAAGCTTCCAGAAGACCGAAGAGGATACGAAGTGGGGCCACGAGGTGGCCAGACACCAGGGCGGCGTGGCCTGGCCCCTGGCCGCGCCGGCCTGTCGTGTGGGGACCTCGTGTGGCCCCCTGACCTATCTCCTCCGCCTACTTAAAGCCTTCGTCGCGAAACCCCCAGTACCGAGAGCCACGATACGGAAAACCTTCCAGAGACGCCGACGCCAATCACATCTCGGGGGATTCAGGAGATCGCCTCCGGCACCCTGCCGGAGAGGGGAATCATCTCCCGGAGGACTCTTCACCGCCATGGTCGCCTCCGGAGTGATGAGTGAGTAGTTCACCCCTGGACTATGGGTCCATAGCAGTAGTTAGATGGTCATCTTCTCCTAATTGTGCTTCATTGTCGGGTCTTGTGAGCTGCCTAACATGATCAAGATCATCTATCTGTAATGCTATATGTTGTGTTTGTTGGGATCCGATGGATAGAGAATACTATGCTATGTTGATTATCAATCTATTACCTATGTGTTGTTTATGATCTTGCATGCTCTCCGTTATTAGTAGAGGCTCTGGCCAAGTTTTTGCTAGTAACTCCAAGAGGGAGTATTTATGCTCGATAGTGGGTTCATGCCTCCATTAAATCTGGGACAGTGACATAAAGTTATAAGATTGTGGATGTGCTGTTGCCACTAGGGATAAAACATCGATGCTATGTCCGAGGATGTAGTTGTTGATTACATTACGCACCATACTTAATGCAATTGTCTGTTGTTTGCAACTTAATACTGGAAGGGGTTCGGATGATAACCTGAAGGTGGACTTTTTAGGCATAGATGCATGCTGGATAGCGGTCTATGTACTTTGTCGTAATGCCCAATTAAATCTCACAATACTCATCATATCATGTATGTGCATGGTCATGCCCTCTTTATTTGTCAATTGCCCAACTGTAATTTGTTCACCCAACATGCTATTTATCTCATGGGAGAGACACCTCTAGTGAACTGTGGACCCCGATCCATTCTTTTAATCGAATACAATCTACTGCAATACTTGTTCTACTGTTTTCTGCAAACAATCATCATCCACACTATACATCTAATCCTTTGTTACAGCAAGCCGGTGAGATTGACAGCCTCACTGTTTCGTTGGGGCAAAGTACTTTGGTTGTGTTGTGCAGGTTCCACGTTGGCGCCGGAATCCCTGGTGTTGCGCCGCACTACATCTCGCCGCCATCAACCTTCAACGTGCTTCTTGACTCCTACTGGTTCGATAAACCTTGGTTTCTAACTGAGGGAAACTTACTGCTGTATGCATCACACCTTCCACTTGGGGTTCCCAACGGTCGCGTGTTGTACGCGTGTCAGTATCGTGCCCAACTTTTGTTGGTTAACTACCGATGGCAAAACAACGTTACCCTACACAGAATCAAGTCCCTGGGCATGATCCTGGAGTGCAAAAAAGTTCTGTCGGGTGCGCGTCCAGCGCTCCCGATGGGAGTAGCCCCCGAGTCTGGGCACGGGTGCTTGCAACTGGGTGCAGACTCGAGCTGAGCAATTTTTTTCTTCATCCTTTTTATTTTTCTTCGAGTCCTTAATCTGTCGGGTGCGCGTCAGCACTCCCGATGGGAGTAGCCCCCGAGTCTAAGTGCAGATGCTTCGCAATCTGTGCATAGACTCAAGTTCACCATCCGATACCTTTTTATTCCTTCGATTGCTTCGAGCATTCTTTTTACGACGTCATTGATGACGTTTTACTGACATCTTGATTTTGACTGATAAGACGCGACCGCTGGGCCCATCCTTTCTCTGTCTGGCCCTATTTTTAAGCAATTTCCGCCCCTCTCGCACAGTTACCAAGGCGCCTCCTCGAATCCTGCAACCATCAATCGGAAAAAGGTCCACTGGCAGCAACGACACGTGCCCACGCAGTCCTCCTTCTCTTAAAATCTCCAAAGGACGAAAATCCCTAATCTTCCTATATTTGCCATAGCATCCTCTTGCCCTTCTCCTTCTCCTTCCTTTCGCAACTGCTGTGCCGCCACCACCGCTTTTCCGATCCTTCCCAGATCTTGCAATGGTGAAGAAGAGCCTCACTGCCGTCGCCAGTTCCACGAGCGGTGGCGCCGCCGCCAAATCTTCCTCTAATCTTCCGAAGATGAGTGCTCCAGACGCTCCTCCTCCAGCTCCGGCGCCGCCAGCTCCGCCAGGCTCGATAGCCAAACTCGGGGATTGGCTAGCGTCCTCCATCACGAAACGTGATGAGAAGAGGGCCCGAAGCCTCGGGTTAATCTCCTCCGACGAGGGGAACGTGATCCTTCCAGGTGCGATTTCTCGGCCCAATCCCCCTGCTGGTTTTACCGTGGTGTTCCTGTCATTCTTGTATCGGGGTCTCGCGCTTCCTGCCCATGAATTCCTTCTTCACCTCCCGCGGACTTACGAAATCCAACTGTGGCAACTCACTCCCAACTCGATCCTTCACGTTGCTGGGTTTATCACCCTCTGCGAGGCGTTTTTGGGCATTGAGCCTCATTTTGGGTTGTGGAAGAAGATCTTTTATGTAAAGAGGTACAGCATTAGTAATGGATCCTTTGTCATCGGAGGAGTGGGGTTTGTGGATCGCTCAGAAGTTAACTATTTCAGTTTCCCAATGAGAGAATCTGTACAAGGATGGAGACTGAAATGGTTTTATGTCAAGGATTCCCTGACAACCGAGTCCCAGCTTCCTTGCTTTGCCGACGTCCTCGAAGCCAAGCCTAAAGATTCTTGGAAGAACATTCTCTCTCCCGACGAAAGGGCAGGAGCCGACGAGTTATTTGCCAAATTCCTTCGGATCAAAGAGGCCGATGGTCAAACTATGATCGGCACAGAGGTGGCAGCGGTGTTCTTGACACATCGAGTCCAACCAGTCATGGCCAGAGTTCGTCCGATGTGGTTGTATTCGGGTCCAAAGGATGAAACCAGGATAAACATTGCCGAACTGTCGGAAAAGGACCTGCTTGGCGAAGTCCGTCGACTTACTCTCTTCAGTCAGGAAGACTCGATCCCATTGATATCTTCTTATAGTCCTCTTGATGCCTGTTAGAGTATACCACAATTAGATAGTATTAGAGTATGACACGGTTTGCTATATTTGGTAGTTTAGGATTCTATCTCTAGTAGGCTTCTTAGTCCCCAAGTCTTCTACTACTATATAATCAGTCCAAGGGGCTCTCAATGTAATCACGCAGTATCAATCTAGAATCAATGCAACTATTATTGCCTTCATGGTATCAGAGCGGTTCTTTCTGCGACCTAGGGTTTAGCCACCCACCGCTTCCGTCGCCCCCGGGGAGATCGATCTCCATGATCTCCGCCGGGGGCATCTGATCTCGTTGCTAAGTTTTTCTTTAGATTAGTTTCGTAGTTTAGCAATTTTTGTTTCAGATCTATTTCTTTCTCTCTTTTTCTTTAGCCACCAAATAGTCTGCTCGCCATGTTGTCATCACCCGCCTCTACTCCAACCTCGGCGTTGACTCATCTCCGGAAAATCCCCGGCAATTACCGTGCCAAGGAGGCTCCACGCGGCGCCCCAAGGGACGCGTTCATGCGTCGTCGCCGACTTCTCCGACCGCACGCCGCCACCATGTCGGATCGTCTTTGCCAACACCAACCGGGACACCCGTCCCAAGTATGCGCCTCGCCATCAACAAAGGGCCGCATCATCGTCGCTGGTTATCATCGCCGACCACCATCTACACCAACAACTCTACCGCACGTACTGCATCATCGACGTCATCACCAATCAAGGTCTTCGTCAACACCAACGGGTTCTGTGTCGCCGCGCTCCTGCATGTAGATGAGTAAAACGGGTTCGATCCCCGACATCTACTACCACTACAGTTCAATCACCATCGACAACCACCTCGTCATCTTCGTCCACAATGACCATACCGCCAGAGTTGCAGTCTAATTTTTTGTTTGCACCGCATGTGCTCAATTTTCTTCTTGCAACCTCTTCGTCTACTCCGGCGCATACGGCGCGCAACCGACCGTACACGGAGGCCTCCTCTGCTACTCCATCCAACTCTGGCGCGCATGGCTCATGGTGGTCCCTGTCTTCGCACGCCCGGTACCGGCAACACCGGCGCGTGCCTTCGTCCCCGGCGCGCTCCCGAGCCTGGCAAGTTCAGCGCAGTGATGTCTACTTCCCCCTCCTTTTCCTGTAGACAGTGTTGGGCCTTGATGTCTACGTTCCCCCTCCTTTCCTGTAGACAGTGTTGGGCCTCCAAGAGCAGAGGTTTGTAGAACAGCAGCAAGTTTTCCCTTAAGTGGATCACCCAAGGTTTATCGAACTCAGGGAGGAAGAGGTCAAAGATATCCCTCTCATGCAACCCTGCAACCACAAAGCAAGAAGTCTCTTGTGTCCCCAACACACCAAATAGGTGCACTAGTTCGGCGAAGAGATAGTGAAATACAGGTGGTATGAATAAGTATGAGCAGTAGCAACGGTGCCAGAAAATAGCTTGCTGGCGTGTAGTTGATGGTGGTAGTATTGCAGCGAGGTAATAACGCAAGAAACAAGAAACAAGCAGTAACGCAGCAGTATTTAGGAACAAGGCCTAGGGATTACACTTTCACTAGTGGACACTCTCAACATTGATCACATAACAGAATAGATAAATGCATACTCTACACTCTTGTTGGATGATGAACACATTGCGTAGGATTACACGAACCCTCAATGCCGGAGTTAACAAGCTCCACAATAATGCTCATATTTTAGTAACCTTTAGTGTAAGATAGATCAAAAGACTAAACCAAGTACTAGCATAGCATGCACACTGTCACCTTCATGCATATGTAGGAGGAATAGATCACATCAATATTATCATAGCAATAGTTAACTTCGCAATCTACAAGAGATCATGATCATAGCATAAACCAAGTACTAACACGGTGCACACACTGTCACCTTTACACACGTGCAGGAGGAATAGGACTACTTTAATAACATTGCTAGAGTAGCACATAGATGAATAGTGATACAAAACTCATATGAATCTCAATCATGTAAAGCAGCTCATGAGATTATTGTATTGAGGTACATGGAAGAGAGATGAACCACATAGCTACCGGTACAGCCCCGAGCCTCGATGGAGAACTACTCCCTCCTCATGGGAGCAGCAGCGGTGATGAAGATGGCGGTGGAGATGGCAGCGGTGTCGATGGAGAAGCCTTCCGGGGGCACTTCCCCATTCCGGCAGCGTGCCGGAATAGAGACTCCTGTCCCCCAGATCTTGGCCTCGCGATGGCGGCGGCTCTGGAAGGTTTCTGTGGTTTTCGTCGAACGCCTCAGGGTTTTCGATCCAGGGGCTTTATATAGGCGAAGAGGCGGCGCAGGAGGGCTGACAGGGGGGCCACACTATAGGGCGGCGCGGCCCCCCTCTGGCCGCGCCAGCCTATAGTTTGGTGGGCCTGTGGCCCCCCTCTGACCTCTCTGGTGTGTTCTGGATGCTTCCGGGGATTCTAAGATCTTTGGCGTTGATTTCGTCCGATTCCGAGAATATTTCGTTACTAGGATTTCTGAAACCAAAAACAGCAGAAAACAGGAACTGGCACTTCGGCATCTTGTTAATAGGTTAGTTCCAGAAAATGCACGAATATGACATAAAGTGTGCATAAAACATGTAGATAACATCAATAATGTGGCATGGAACATAAGAAATTATCGATACGTCGGAGACGTATCAGCATCCCCAAGCTTAGTTCTGCTCGTCCCGAGCAGGTAAAACGATAACACAGATAATTTCTGGAGTGACATGCCATCATAAACTTGATCATACTATTTGTAAAGCATATGTAGTGAATGCAGCGATCAAAACAATGGTAATGACATGAGTAAACAACTGAATCATAAAGCAAAGACTTTTCATGAATAGCACTTCAAGACAAGCATCAATAAGTCTTGCATAAGAGTTAACTCATAAAGCAATAATTCAAAGTAAAGGCATTGAAGCAACACAAAAGAAGATTAAGTTTCAGCGGTTGCTTTCAACTTGTAACATGTATATCTCATGGATATTGTCAACATAGAGTAGTATAATAAGTGCAATAAACAAGTATGTAGGAATCAATGCATAGTTCACACAAGTGTTTGCTTCTTGAGGTGGAGAGAAATAGGTGAACTGACTCAACATTGAAAGTAAAAGAATGGTCCTCCATAGAGGAAAAGCATCGATTGCTATATTTGTGCTAGAGCTTTGATTTTGAAAACATGAAACAATTTTGTCAACGGTAGTAATAAAGCATATGCATCATGTAAATTATATCTTATAAGTTGCAAGCCTCATGCATAGTGTACTAATAGTGCCCGCACCTTGTCCTAATTAGCTTGGACTACCGGATCATCACAATGCACATGTTTTAACCAAGTGTCACAAAGGGGTACCTCTATGCCGCCTGTACAAAGGTCTAAGGAGAAAGCTCGCATTGGATTTCTCGCTATTGATTATTCTCAACTTAGACATCCATACCGGGACAACATAGACAACAGATAATGGACTCCTCTTTTATGCATAAGCATGTAACAACAATTAATAATTTTCTCATATGAGATTGAGGATATATGTCCAAAACTGAAACTTCCACCATGGATCATGGCTTTAGTTAGCGGCCCAATGTTCTTCTCTAACAATATGCATGCTTAACCATAGGGTGGTAGATCTCTCTTACTTCAGACAAGACGGACATGCATAGCAACTCACATGAAATTCAACAATGAACAGTTGATGGCGTCCCCAGTGAACATGGTTATCGCACAACAAGCAACTTAATAAGAGATAAAGTGCATAATTACATATTCAATACCACAATAGTTTTTAAGCTAGTTGTCCCATGAGCTATATATTGCAAAGGTGAATGATGGAATTTTAAAGGTAGCACTCAAGCAATTTACTTTGGAATGGCGGAAAATACCATGTAGTAGGTAGGTATGGTGGACACAAATGGCATAGTGTTGTTTGGCTCAAGGATTTGGATGCATGAGAAGTATTCCCTCTCGATACAAGGTTTAGGCTAGCAAGGTTGTTTGAAACAAACACAAGGATGAACCGGTGCAGCAAAACTCACATAAAAGACATATTGAAAACATTATAAGACTCTACACCGTCTTCCTTGTTGTTCAAACTCAATACTAGAAATTATCTAGACCTTAGAGAGACCAATTATGCAAACCAAATTTTAGCAAGCTCTATGTATTTCTTCATTAATGGGTGCAAAGTATATGATGCAAGAGCTTAAACATGAGCACAACAATTGCCAAGTATCACATTACCCAAGACATTTATAGCAATTACTACATGTATCATTTTCCAATTCCAACCATATAACAATTTAACGAAGAAGAAAACTTCGCCATGAATATTATGAGCTAAGAACACATGTGTTCATACGAACCAGCGGAGTGTGTCTCTCTCCCACACAAGCATTTATTCAAACAAAAACAAATATAGAAACAAACTAACAGACGCTCCAAGAAAAAGCACATAAGATGTGGTGGAATAAAAATATAGTTTCAGGGGAGGAACCTGATAATTTGTCGATGAAGAAGGGGATGCCTTGGGCATCCCCAAGCTTAGATGCTTGAGTCTTCTTGAAATATGCAGGGATGAACCACCGGGGCATCCCCAAGCTTAGAGCTTTCACTCTTCTTGATCATAGTATATCATCCTCCTCTCTTGACCCTTGAAAACTTCCTTCACACCAAACTCGAAACAAACTCATTAGAGGGTTAGTGCATAATCGAAAACTCACATGTTCAGAGGTGACACAATCATTCTTAACACTTCTGGACATTGCATAATGCTACTGGACATTAATGGATCAAAGAAATTAATCCAACATAGCAAAAGAGGCAATGCGAAATAAAAGGCAGAATCTGTCAAAACAGAACAGTTCGTATTGACGAATTTTAAAATGGCACCAGACTTGCTCAAATGAAAATGCTCAATTGAATGAAAGTTGCGTACATATCTGAGGATCATGCACGTAAATTGGCTTAATTTTCTGAGCTACCTACAGGGAGGTGGACCCAGATTCGTGACAGCAAAGAAATCTGGAACTGCGCAGTAATCCAAATCTAGTACTTACTTTTCTATCAACGGCTTTACTTGGCACAACAAAACACAAAACTAAGATAAGGAGAGGTTGCTACAGTAGTAAACAACTTCCAAGACACAAATATAAAACAAAGTACTGTAGCAAAATAACACATGGGTTATCTCCCAAGAAGTTCTTTCTTTATAGCCATTAAGATGGGCTCAGCAGTTTTAATGATGCACTCATAAGAAATAGTATTTGAAGCAAAAGAGAGCATCAAGAGGCAAATTCAAAACACATTTAAGTCTAACATGCTTCCTATGCAAGGGAATCTTGTACACAAACAAGTTCATGAAGAGCAAAGTAACAAGCATAGGAAGATAAAACAAGTGTAGCTTGAAAAATTTCAGCACATAGAGAGGTGTTTTAGTAACATGAAAATTTCTACAACCATATTTTCCTCTCTCATAATAACTTTCAGTAGCAACATGAGCAAACTCAACAATATAACTATCACATAAAGCATTCTTACCATGAGTCTCATGCATAAAATTATTACTCTCCACATAGGCATAATCAATTTTATTAGTAATAGTGGGAGCAAATTCAACAAAGTAGCTATCATTATTATTCTCATCAAGTGTAGGAGGCATAGTATTATCATCATAAAAATTACTCTCCATAGTAGGCGACACTAAAAGACCAATATCATTATAATCATCATAAATAGGAGGTAAAGAATCATCAAAGTAATTTTCCTCCTCAATTCTTGGGGGACTAAAAATATCATGCTCATCAAAGCCAGCTTCCCCAAGCTTAGAATTTTCCATATCATTAGCAACAATGGTGTTCAAAGCATTCATACTAATATCATTGCTACTAGCATGCAAATGAGATTCCATGGGTTTTTTAATTTTCGCATTAAACCATTCATGTCTTGACTCAGGAAATAGAATAAAAAGCTCACAGATGTTGTCCATTATGCCTTACTAGTGTAAACAAGAAACAAAAAGATGCAATTGCAGGATCTAAAGGAAATAGCTTCGAGCACAAACACAATGGCGCCAGAAAAGTACTTTACCTGGAACCGGAGTATGAGTGCCTTTTACCTTTCCTCCACAGCAACGGCGCCGAGAAAAGTGCTTGATGTCTACGTTCCCCCTCCTTTCCTCAGAGACAGTGTTGGGCCTCCAAGAGCAGAGGTTTGTAGAACAGCAGCAAGTTTTCCCTTAAGTGGATCACCCAAGGTTTATCGAACTCAGGGAGGAAGAGGTCAAAGATATCCCTCTCATGCAACCCTGCAACCACAAAGCAAGAAGTCTCTTGTGTCCCCAACACACCAAATAGGTGCACTAGTTCGGCGAAGAGATAGTGAAATACAGGTGGTATGAATAAGTATGAGCAGTAGCAACGGTGCCAGAAAATAGCTTGCTGGCGTGTAGTTGATGGTGATAGTATTGCAGCAGTAGTAACGCAGTAAAACAGTAAACAAGCAGTAGTAACGCAGCAGTATTTAGGAACAAGGCCTAGGGATTACACTTTCACTAGTGGACACTCTCAACATTGATCACATAACAGAATAGATAAATGCATACTCTACACTCTTGTTGGATGATGAACACATTGCGTAGGATTACACGAACCCTCAATGCCGGAGTTAACAAGCTCCACAATAATGCTCATATTTTAGTAACCTTTAGTGTAAGATAGATCAAAAGACTAAACCAAGTACTAGCATAGCATGCACACTGTCACCTTCATGCATATGTAGGAGGAATAGATCACATCAATATTATCATAGCAATAGTTAACTTCGCAATCTACAAGAGATCATGATCATAGCATAAACCAAGTACTAACACGGTGCACACACTGTCATCTTTACACACGTGCAGGAGGAATAGGACTACTTTAATAACATTGCTAGAGTAGCACATAGATGAATAGTGATACAAAACTCATATGAATCTCAATCATGTAAAGCAGCTCATGAGATTATTGTATTGAGGTACATGGAAGAGAGATGAACCACATAGCTACCGGTACAGCCCCGAGCCTCGATGGAGAACTACTCCCTCCGCATGGGAGCAGCAGCGGTGATGAAGATGGCGGTGGAGATGGCAGCGGTGTCGATGGAGAAGCCTTCCGGGGGCACTTCCCCGTTCCGGCAGCGTGCCGGAACAGAGACTCCTGTCCCCCAGATCTTGGCCTCGCGATGGCGGCGGCTCTGGAAGGTTTCTGTGGTTTTCGTCGAACGCCTCAGGGTTTTCGATCCAGGGGCTTTATATAGGTGAAGAGGCGGCGCAGGAGGGCTGACAGGGGGGCCACACTATAGGGCGGCGCGGCCCCCCCTCTGGCCGCGCCAGCCTATAGTTTGGTGGGCCTGTGGCCCCCCTCTGACCTCTCTGGTGTGTTCTGGATGCTTCCGGGGATTCTAAGATCTTTGGCGTTGATTTCGTCCGATTCCGAGAATATTTCGTTACTAGGATTTCTGAAACCAAAAACAGCAGAAAACAGGAACTGGCACTTCGGCATCTTGTTAATAGGTTAGTTCCAGAAAATGCACGAATATGACATAAAGTGTGCATAAAACATGTAGATAACATCAATAATGTGGCATGGAACATAAGAAATTATCGATACGTCGGAGACGTATCAGGCCTCCAAGAGCAGAGGTTTGTAGAACAGCAGCAAGTTTTCCCTTAAGTGGATCACCCAAGGTTTATCGAACTCAGGGAGGAAGAGGTCAAAGATATCCCTCTCATGCAACCCTGCAACCACAAAGCAAGAAGTCTCTTGTGTCCCCAACACACCTAATAGGTGCACTAGTTCGGCGAAGAGATAGTGAAATACAGGTGGTATGAATATATATGAGCAGTAGCAACGGTGCCAGAAAATAGCTTGCTGGCGTGTAGTTGATGGTGGTAGTATTGCAGCATTAGTAACACAGTAAAACAGTAAACAAGCAGCGATAGCAGTATTTAGGAACAAGGCCTAGGGATTACACTTTCACTAGTGGACACTCTCAACATTGATCACATAACAGAACAGATAAATGCATACTCTACACTCTTGTTGGATGATGAACACATTGCGTAGGATTACACGAACCCTCAATGCCGGAGTTAACAAGCTCCACAATTATGTTCATATTTAAGTAACCTTATAGTGTAAGATAGATCAAAAGACTAAACCAAGTACTAACATAGCATGCACACTGTCACCTTCATGCATATGTAGGAGGAATAGATCACATCAATACTATCATAGCAATAGTTAACTTCGCAATCTACAAGAGATCATGATCATAGCATAAACCAAGTACTAACACGGATGCACACACTGTCACCATTACATCGTGCAGGAGGAATAGAACTACTTTAATAACATTGCTAGAGTAGCACATAGATAAATTGTGATACAAACACATTGCAATCATAAAGAGATATAAATAAGCACCTCACTATGCCATTCATCAGTGAATAAGTATTCTGTGAAATATAGCCTAAGAGACCCACACGGTGCACACACTGTCACCTTTACACACGTGGGACAAGGAGTCTCCGGAGATCACATAAGTAAAACTCACTTGACTAGCATAACGACATCTAGATTACAAGCATCATCATATGAATCTCAATCATGTAAGGCAGCTCATGAGATTATTGTATTGAAGTACATAGGAGAGAGATGAACCACATAGCTACCGATACAGCCCCGAGCCTCGATGGAGAACTACTCCCTCCTCATGGGAGCAGCAGCGGTGATGAAGATGGCGGTGGAGATGGCAGCGGTGTCGATGAAGAAGCCTTCCGGGGGCACTTCCCCGTTCCGGCAGCGTGCCGGAACAGAGACTCCTGTCCCCCAGATCTTGGCCTCGCGATGGCGGCGGCTCTGGAAGGTTTCTGTGGTTTTCGTCGAACGTCCCAGGGTTTTCGATCCAGGGGCTTTAAATAGGCGAAGAGGCGGCGCAGGAGGGTCGAAGGGGCGACGACACCATAGGGCGGCGCGGCCAGGGCCTGGGCCGCGCCGGCCTATGGTCTGGGGGCCCAGTGCCCCCCCTCTGGTCCTTCCCGGGTGTTCTGGATGCTTCCGGTGAAAATAGGAACTTGGGCGTTGATTTCGTCCGATTCCGAGAATATTTCGTTACTAGGATTTCTGAAACCAAAAACAGCTAAAAACAGCAACTGGCACTTCGGCATCTTGTTAATAGGTTAGTTCCAGAAAATGCACGAATATGACATAAAGTGTGCATAAAACATGTAGATAACATCAATAATGTGGCATGGAACATAAGAAATTATCGATACGTCGGAGACGTATCAGCATCCCCAAGCTTAGTTCTGCTCGTCCCGAGCAGGTAAAACGATAACACAGATAATTTCTGGAGTGACATGCCATCATAACCTTGATCATACTATTTGTAAAGCATATGTAGTGAATGCAGCGATCAAAACAATGTATATGACATGAGTAAACAAGTGAATCATATAGCAAAGACTTTTCATGAATAGTTCTTCAAGACAAGCATCAATAAGTCTTGCATAAGAGTTAACTCATAAAGCAATAATTCATAGTAAAGGCATTGAAGCAACAGAAAGGAAGATTAAGTTTCAGCGGTTGCTTTCAACTTGTAACAAGTATATCTCATGGATAGTAGTCAACATAGAGTAATATAACAAATGCAATATGCAAGTATGTAGGAATCAATGCACAGTTCACACAAGTGTTTGCTTCTTGAGGTGGAGAGAAATAGGTGAACTGACTCAACATAAAAGTAAAAGAATGGTCCTTCAAAGAGGAATGCATCGATTGCTATATTTGTGCTAGAGCTTTGATTTTGAAAACATAAAGAGAGCATAAAAATAAAGTTTTGAGAGGTGTATGTTGTTGTCAACGAAAGGTAGCGGGTACTCTAACCCCCTTGCCAGACAAACCTTCAAAGAGCGGCTCCCAATTTATTTTATTTTTGGGTGGCACTCCTTCCAACCTTTCTTTCACAAACCATGGCTAACCGAATCCTCGGGTGCCTGCCAACAATCTCATACCATGAAGGAGTGCCTTTTTATTTTAGTTTTATTATGATGACACTCCTCCCAACCTTTGCTTTCTCAAGCCATGGCGAACCGAATCCTTCGGGTGCCGTCCAACAATCACATACCATGGAGGAGTGTCTATTTAAGTTAATTATTTTGGGACTGGGAATCCCATTGCCAGCTCTTTTTGCAAAATTATTGGATAAGCGGATGAAGCCACTAGTCCATTGGTGAAAGTTGCCCAACAAGATTGAAAGATAAACACCACATACTTCCTCATGAGCTATAAAACATTTACACAAATCAGAGGTGATAAATTTTGAATTGTTTAAAGGTAGCACTCAAGCAATTTACTTTGGAATGGCAGGAAATACCATGTAGTAGGTAGGTATGGTGGACACAAATGGCATAGTGTTGTTTGGCTCAAGGATTTGGATGCATGAGAAGTATTCCCTCTCGATACAAGGTTTAGGCTAGCAAGGCTTATTTGAAACAAACACAAGGATGAACCGGTGCAGCAAAACTCACATAAAAGACATATTGAAAACATTATAAGACTCTACACTGTCTTCCTTGTTGTTCAAACTCAATACTAGAAATTATCTAGACCTTAGAGAAACCAAATATGCAAACCAAATTTTAACATGCTCTATGTATTTCTTCATTAATAGGTGCAAAGCATATGATGCAAGAGCTTAAACATGAGCACAACAATTGCCAAGTATCACATTACCCAAGACATTAATAGCAATTACTACATGTATCATTTTCCAATTCCAACCATATAACAATTTAACGAAGGAGAAACTTCGCCATGAATACTATGAGTAGAAACTAAGGACATACTTGTCCATATGCTACAGCGGAGCGTGTCTCTCTCCCATAAAGTGAATGCTAGGATCCATTTTATTCAAACAAAACAAAAACAAAAACAAACCGACGCTCCAAGCAAAGCACATAAGATGTGATGGAATAAAAATATAGTTTCAGGGGAGGAACCTGATAATGTTGTCGATGAAGAAGGGGATGCCTTGGGCATCCCCAAGCTTAGACGCTTGAGTCTTCTTGATATATGCAGGGGTGAACCACCGGGGCATCCCCAAGCTTAGAGCTTTCACTCTCCTTGATCATGTTGCATCATACTCCTCTCTTGATCCTTGAAAACTTCCTCCACACCAAACTCGAAACAACTCATTAGAGGGTTAGTGCACAATAAAAATTAACATATTCAGAGGTGACACAATCATTCTTAACACTTCTGGACATTGCATAAAGCTACTGGACATTAATGGATCAAAGAAATTCATCCAACATAGCAAAAGAGGCAATGCGAAATAAAAGGCAGAATCTGTCAAAACAGAACAGTTCGTATTGACGAATTTTAAAATGGCACCAGAATTGCTCAAATGAAAATGCTCAAATTGAATGAAAGTTGCGTACATATCTGAGGATCATGCACGTAAATTGGCTTAATTTTCTGAGCTACCTACAGGGAGGTAGACCCAGATTCGTGACAGCAAAGAAATCTGGAACTGCGCAGTAATCCAAATCTAGTACTTACTTTACTATCAAAGACTTTACTCGGCACAACAAAACACTAAACTAAGATAAGGAGAGGTTGCTACAGTAGTAAACAACTTCCAAGACACAAATATAAAACAAAGTACTGTAGCAAAATAAACACATGGGTTATCTCCCAAGAAGTTCTTTTCTTTATAGCCATTAAGATGGGCTCAGCAGTTTTAATGATGCACTCGCAAGAAATAGTATTTGAGGCAAAAGAGAGCATCAAGAGGCAAATTCAAAACACATTTAAGTCTAACATGCTTCCTATGCATAGGAATTTTGTAAGTAAACAAGTTCATGAAGAGCAAAGTAACAAGCATAGGAAGATAAAACAAGTGTAGCTTCAAAAATTTCAGCACATAGAGAGGTGTTTTAGTTACATGAAAATTTCTACAACCATATTTTCCTCTCTCATAATAACTTTCAGTAGCATCATGAGCAAACTCAACAATATAACTATCACATAAAGCATTCTTATCATGAGTCTCATACATAAAATTATTACTCTCCACATAGGCATAATCAATATTTTTAGTTGTAGTGGGAGCAAATTCAACAAAGTAGCTATCATTATTATTCTTATCATCAAATATAGGAGGCATATTGTAATCATAATCAAATTTATCCTCCATAACAGGTGGTACCAAAAGACTACTATCATTATAATCATCATAAATTGGAGGCAAAGTATCATCAAAGAAAATTTTCTCCTCAATTCTTGGGGGACTAAAAAGATCATGCTCATCAAAACCAGCTTCCCCAAGCTTAGAATTTTCCATATCATTAGCAACAATGGTGTTCAAAGTATTCATATTAATATGTTCCATGGGTTTTTTAATTTTCGGATCAAACCATCCATGTCTTAAATCAGGAAATAGAGTAAAAAGCTCATTGTTGTCCATTATGCCTTACTAGTGTAAACAAGAAACAAAAAGTTGCAATTGCAGGATCTAAAGGAAATAGCTTTGAGTACTTACAATGCGCCGGAAAATAGCTTAGTAGCCGAGATCCGGAGTGTGAG